>NC_134488.1:27599564-27827620 GCF_040206685.1 Ascaphus truei
GTCCTCCCCCATCACATCAGGCTGTCCCCCCATCATTATTCCCCTCATCACATCAGGCTGTCCCCCCATCATTATTCCCCCTCATCACATCAGGCTGTCCCCCATCATTATTCCCCCCTCTTCACATCAGGCTGTCCCCCCATCATTATTACCCCATCATCACATCAGGCTGCCCCCCATCATTATTCCCCTCCATCACATCAGGCTGTCCCCCCATCATTATTCCCCCTCATCACATCAGGCTGTCCCCCATCACATCAGGCTGTCCCCCATCATTATTCCCCCTCATCACATCAGGCTGTCCCCCCATCATTATTCCCCCTCATCACATCAGGCTGTCCCCCCATCATTATTCCCCCTCATCACATCAGGCTGTCCCCCCATCATTATTCCCCCTCATCACATCAGGCTGTCCCCCCATCATTATTCCCCCTCATCACATCAGGCTGTCCCCCCATCATTATTCCCCCTCATCACATCAGGCTGTCCCCCCATCATTATTCCCCCTCATCACATCAGGCTGTCCCCCCATCATTATTCCCCCTCATCACATCAGGCTGTCCCCCCATCCATTATTCCCCCTCATCACATCAGGCTGTCCCCCCATCATTATTCCCCCTCATCACATCAGGCTGTCCCCCCATCATTATTCCCCCTCATCACATCAGGCTGTCCCCCCATCATTATTCCCCCTCATCACATCAGGCTGTCCCCCCATCATTATTCCCCCTCATCACATCAGGCTGTCCCCCCATCATTATTCCCCCCTCATCACATCAGGCTGTCCCCCCATCATTATTCCCCCTCATCACATCAGGCTGTCCCCCCATCATTATTCCCCCTCATCACATCAGGCTGTCCCCCCATCATTATTCCCCCTCATCACATCAGGCTGTCCCCCCATCATTATTCCCCCTCATCACATCAGGCTGTCCCCCCATCATTATTACCCCCTCATCACATCAGGCTGTCCCCCCATCATTATTCCCCCTCATCACATCAGGCTGTCCCCCCATCATTATTCCCCCTCATCACATCAGGCTGTCCCCCATCACATCAGGCTGTCCCCCCATCATTATTCCCCCTCATCACATCAGGCTGTCCCCCCATCATTATTCCCCCTCATCACATCAGGCTGTCCCCCATCATTATTCCCCCCTCATCACATCAGGCTTGTCCCCCCATCATTATTCCCCCTCATCACATCAGGCTGTCCCCCCATCATTATTCCCCCTCATCACATCAGGCTGCCCCCCATCATTATTCCCCCTCATCGCATCAGGCTGTCCCCCCATCATTATTCCCCCTCATCACATCAGGCTGTCCCCCCATCATTATTCCCCCTCATCGCATCAGGCTGTCCCCCCATCATTATTCCCCCTCATCACATCAGGCTGTCCCCCCATCATCATCAGGCTGTCCCCCCCCATCACATCAGGCTGCCCCCCCATCATTATTCCCCCTCATCTCATCAGGCTGCCCCCCCATCATTATTCCCCCTCATCACATCAGGCTGTCCCCCCATCATTATTCCCCCTCATCACATCAGGCTGTCCCCCAATCATTATTCCCCCTCATCACATCAGGCTGTCCCCCCATCATTATTCCCCCTCATCACATCAGGCTGCCCCCCCATCATTATTCCCCCTCATCACATCAGGCTGTCACCCCCATCATTATTCCCCCTCATCACATCAGGCTGTCCCCCCCATCATTATTCCCCCTCATCACATCAGGCTGCCCCCCATCATTATTCCCCCTCATCGCATCAGGCTGTCCCCCCATCATTATTCCCCCTCATCGCAACAGGCTGCCCCCCAATCATTATTCCCCCTCATCACATCAGGCTGCCCCCCCCATCATTATTCCCCCTCATCACATCAGGCTGTCCCCCCATCATTATTCCCCCTCATCACATCAGGCTGTCCCCCCATCATTATTCCCCCTCATCGCATCAGGCTGTCCCCCCATCATTATTCCCCCTCATCACATCAGGCTGTCCCCCCATCATTATTCCCCCTCATCACATCAGGCTGCCCCCCTCCCCCCCCCAGGGCCGCCAACAGAAATCATGGGGCCCGGGACAAATGAAAGGAGCAGGCCCCCCCCCCCCCCCCACAACCCATAGCGTACCCACCCCACCCCCGAACCCATAGCGCACCTACCACGAAAAAATATATTTTAGAGCGCGCAACTTTTACTTAACTGTTTTCTTATTGTGATACAGAAAAAACATTACAATGCAACCTGTTTATTTTTATATTTTCAACAAAAAACATGTGACTGCCTGTCTGGGTGGGGTGAGTGGGTGGATGACTGGGTGGGTGAATGACAGTTGGGTGAATGACGGTTTGAATGACAGTGGGTGGGTGGATGACAGTGGGTGGGTTGGACAGTGAATGACAGTGGGTGGGTGAATGACAGTGGGTGGGTGAATGGCAGTGGGTGGGTGAATGGCAGTGGGTGGGTGGGTGAATGACGATGGGTGGGTGGGTGAATGACAGTGGGTGGGTGAATGACAGTGGGTGGGTGGGTGAATGGCAGGTGGGTGGGTGGGTGAATGACGGTGGGTGGGTGAATGACAGTTTAATGATAGTGTCTGGGTGGGAGACAGTGACTGGGTGGGAGGGTGACAGTGACTGGGTGGGAGACAGTGACTGGGTGGGAGGGTGACAGTGACTGGGTGGGAGGGTGACAGTGACTGGGTGGGAGGGAGACAGTGACTGGGTGGGAGGGTGACAGTGACTGGGTGGGGAGGGAGACAGTGACTGGGTGGGAGGGTGACAGTGACTGGGTGGGAGGGAGACAGTGACTGGGTGGGAGGGGTGACAGTGACTGGGTGGGAGGGAGACAGTGACTGGGTGGGGAGGGAGACAGTGACTGGGTGGGAGGGAGACAGTGACTGGTGGGAAGGAGACAGTGACTGACAGTGACTGGGTGGGGAGGGTGACAGTGACTGGGTGGGAGGGTGACAGTGACTGGGTGGGAGGGAGACAGTGACTGGGTGGGAGGGGTGACAGTGACTGGGTGGGAGACAGTGACTGGGTGGGGAGGGTGACAGTGACTGGGTGGGAGACAGTGACTGGGTGGGAGGGTGACAGTGACTGGGTGGGAGGGTGACAGTGACTGGGTGGGAGGGTGACAGTGACTGGGTGGGAGGGAGACAGTGACTGGGTGGGAGGGGTGACAGTGACTGGGTGGAGGGAGACAGTGACTGGGTGGGAGGGGTGACAGTGACTGGGTGGGAGGAGACAGTGACTGGGTGGGGAGGGTGACAGTGACTGGGTGGGAGGGAGACAGTGACTGGGTGGGAGGGAGACAGTGACTGGGTGGGAGGGAGACAGTCACTGGGTGGGAGGGAGACAGTGACTGACAGTGACTGGGTGGGAGGGTGACAGTGACTGGGTGGGAGGGTGACAGTGACTGGGTGGGAGGGAGACAGTGACTGGGTGGGAGGGTGACAGAGACTGGGTGGGAGGGAGACAGTGACTGGGTGGGAGGGAGACAGTGACTGGGTGAGTGACAGTGACTGGGTGGGAGGGAGACAGTGACTGGGTGGGAGGGTGACAGTGACTGACAGTGACTGGTGGGAGGATGACAGTGACTGGGTGGGAGGGTGACAGTGACTGGGTGGGAGGGTGACAGTGACTGACAGTGACTGGGTGGGAGGGTGACAGTGACTGACAGTGACTGGGTGGGAGGGTGACAGTGAGTGACAGTGACTGGGTGGGAGGGTGACAGTGACTGACAGTGACTGGGTGGGAGGGGTGACAGTGAGTGACAGTGACTGGGTGGGAGGGTGACAGTGACTGACAGTGACTGGGTGGGAGGGTGACAGTGACTGACAGTGACTGGGTGGGAGGGGTGACAGTGAGTGACAGTGACTGGGTGGGAGGGTGACAGTGACTGACAGTGACTGGGTGGGAGGGTGACAGTGAGTGACAGTGACTGGGTGGGAGGGTGACAGTGACTGACAGTGACTGGGTGGGGAGGGTGACAGTGACTGACAGTGACTGGGTGGGAGGGTGACAGTGACTGGGTGGGAGGGTGGACAGTGACTGGGTGGGAGGGTGACAGTGACTGACAGTGACTGGGTGGGAGGGTGACAGTGAGTGACAGTGACTGGGTGGGAGGGTGACAGTGACTGACAGTGACTGGGTGGGAGGGTGACAGTGACTGACAGTGACTGGGTGGGAGGGTGACAGTGACTGGGGTGGGAGGGTGACAGTGACTGGGTGGGAGGGTGACAGTGACTGACAGTGACTGGGTGGGAGGGTGACAGTGAGTGACAGTGACTGGGTGGGAGGGTGACAGTGACTGGGTGGGAGGGTGACAGTGACTGACAGTGACTGGGGTGGGAGGGTGACAGTGACTGACAGTGACTGGGTGGGAGAGGGTGACAGTGAGTGACAGTGACTGGGTGGGAGGGTGACAGTGAGTGACAGTGACTGGGTGGGAGGGTGACAGTGACTGGGTGGGAGGGTGACAGTGACCGGCCGCAGCAAGAAGAGCAGGACTTGCCCAAAGAGCCGCAAGTGGCTCGCGAGCCGCGGTTTCACGACCTCTGGGCTAGGGCATCTATAGAAATAACGGAGAGAAGGAGGCAACCTCGGCGGGTTACCTCGTTGCAGATGGGAAATGGTTCAGAATCAGTGGCGGATTTCCCCTTCGGCACGGGTCTAAGGGCTGTTCTATGGAGGGCGCGCTTTGCTGCGCCAATGCGAACGCGCGGCAGTTATAGTTGGCTGAGGTTAGTCAGCCTTCCTATAATAGGACTGCGCGCGCACAGGCAGTGAGCGGGGGAACCGGCCGACAGGGGGGAAGACTGGGAAATAAAGATTTTGCGCCGCTACCGCCACTGTAATGTCTGTGTGTGTGTGTGTGTGTGTGTGTGTGTACAATGTTAATAAATAATTTATTCTTACCAACGGTTTTATTTATTATAAACGTATTTATAACACACAATCTAGACACACACACACAAACACACTGTGTCGCTCACAGCATACACGCAAAAAGGCACGCGTACGCGCACGGCCGCACACACTATATTACGGGCAATAGGCGGGTCTGTCCACCCCCCCTATACATTTGTCGCGCTCTCGGGCCTATCTGTCCTGTTGGGGACGGCACTTACATGTGGCGACCGCCTCCATGCTGCCGCCCTCCTTCCGAAATGCAGCGTCAAGTACCGCCGCGGACGTCACCAACGTGACGCAGTGACGCAGTGTTACCATAGCCACGCGGCGCCGTGTGACGTCCCGTTGGTGACGCGGAGATTCGGAAGGAGGAAGGCAGCAGCGAGGAGGTCGCCACGTGTAAGTGCCGAGGGGCGGCGGAGCGTGAAATCAGAATGGATCGTGTTTATTTTAACCCTTGCTACCTGAGATTAATGTACAACGTTAATACCACTAGAGATAGGCGAATTATTATTTTTTCGCGGATTTGGAGCCGCGTCGGATCGGCCTGTTCCTTTTTGTCTGCGGATTTCTGCAAATCTGTCTCAAAAAGGGCGATTCGTCTTTTCTAGATTTTTTTTTTATCACCGACAATCCAAACCGCGGATTCAGCTGCGCTATGTATCGCGGCTACGAGGGCAATGTGCTCATCCCCACAACAATGAAACTGATTGCCGAGGGAGAGAGCGGGGGCCTCCGAGAGAGAGCGGGGGCCTCTGAGAGAGAGCGGGGGCCTCTGAGAGAGAGCGGGGGCCTCCGAGAGAGCGGGGGCCTCCGAGAGAGAGCAAGGGCCTCTGAGAGAGAGCGGGGGCCTCCGAGAGAGAGCAAGGGCCTCTGAGAGAGAGCGGGGGCCTCCGAGAGAGAGCGGGGGCCTCTGAGAGCGGGGGGCCTCCGAGAGAGAGCGGGGGCCTCTGAGAGAGAGCGGGGGCCTCCGAGAGAGAGCAAGGGCCTCTGAGAGAGAGCGGGGGCCTCCCGAGAGAGAGCGGGGGGCCTCCGAGAGAGAGCGGGGGCCTCTGGGAGAGAGCGGCTCTCCTCCATCGACAACGCACCCTCACGTGTTGTCGGCGGGAGGAGGGCCGGCCAGGAATGTGAAATGCCCAGGCCACATTTCACTTTCAACCAGCCTCCGGCCATCACAGGCTTCAGGGGTAGTTAATCCCACATTGTCACTGCCCATTACTGCAAAGAACCCTTTGCTGCTGTGTGATATCTCCTGTCCTCCAAACTAAAGGACAGGACTCCCCAGCTCCCTCCTCCCCTGTCGGGTGGAATTTGGATAGGAGAATGGAGAGGAGGGAGCACAAGGACCCCCCCCCCCCCCCTGAAGGCACGGGGCTTCAGGCAACCGCCTTGCCATAAGGCCGGGCCTGTGATTGCTTAGCAATAAATAAAACTCACTCTCATAACCCTGACCAAGTTACGTAAACAAAATGTGTTTGCTTGAGATGGGAAGGCCGTTGTATTTTCAGGGTTTTTCAATGATTATTTACACTTTAGTAATAGTTTTGTTTTTTTCTTCTCAAGAGCCCACGGAGTACACGCTGTACACACTTCCACATTACGACTGTGACTAGTGCTGAGGTGCAAGTCCTTACCAACTCTCCATGGTTAGGCCACCAAAACCTCACCAAGGAAAAGATCACAGTCTCTTACACTGTACTCCCTTTCTTCCTCTCTCCTCCTCTTCCCTCTGCCCCTCCTCTCTCTTTGTGCTGCCCTCTCCCCGGGGTCACCCTGGGACCCAGTGACAGCCGCCCCCGCAGTGCTCACACATAATGCAGGAGGGGATCAGGCCTTGGAGAGAGTCACGCAACTCAACTTTGAGGGGTCCGCGTGATACTGTGCCCCCCTGAGGTCTTCCCCACGCCCCCGCGGGGCCACTCCCAATCTGTTCACTGGAATTGAAGTTGGTGCATTGTTAACTGTGCATTACACTACTCACTATATTCAATATTAGGCATTAACAGCTATTATCCAATGGTCCACATGTGATTTTTTTATTGACACGCCCACATTGCCATGGCTTTTCTATGATCACACAAAGATGAGCTCTATTTTTCAGTCGAATTTACAATTTCCTATTTTGCAGCATTAACACTTGACTTTAACCCTTCGAGTGTTAAAGGAGCCACAGCACCAGAGTACCACAGCCGCCCCGGGACATCACAATCCCGCCACTGTTTCTCGATGCGGTCCCCTGATCAAGTGAACGGAATCCAAGGCGTCTTCTCTCTGAGCAGACGGCCCTTGGACTGCCTGACTCCAGGATGAGGGGGCCATGTCAAAGAGTTAAACCTTCAGAAAACACCAGCCAAAGAAATTGTGCCCCAATGTTTAATCAATGGTGCAGGGGCCGGACTCGTAACCCCCCCCCCCCCCACGTTCCTACAGTTATAGATACTACAGTGCTGCAGTATCGAGACCTTCCCCACAGAGAGCAGAGACCTCCCCACAGAGAGCAGAGACCTCCCCACAGAAAGCAGAGACCTCCCCACAGAGAACAGAGACCTCCCCACAGAGAACAGAGACGTCCCAACAGAGAGCAGAGACCTCCCCACAGAGAACAGACATCCCTACAGAGAGCAGAGACCTCCCCACAGAGAGCAGAGACCTCCCCACAGAGAACAGAGACCTTCCTACAGAGAGCAGAGACCTCCCCACAGAGAACAGAGGCCTCCCCACAAAGAACAGAAACCTCCCCACAAAGAACAGAAACCTCCCCACAGAGAGCAAGAGACCTCCCCACAGAGAGCAGCAGAGACCTCCCTACTGAGAACAGAAACCTCCCCACAGAGAACAGAGACCTCCCCACAGAGAGCAGAGATGTCCCCACAGAGAACAGGGACGTCCCCACAGAGAACAGAGACCTCCCCACAGAGAGCAGAGACCTCCCCACAGAGAGCAGAGACCTCCCCACAGAGAGCAGAGACCTCCCCACAGAGAGCAGGAGCTCCCCACAGAGAACAGAGACCTCCCCACAGAGAACAGAGACCTCCCCACAGAGAACAGAGACGTCCCCACAGAGAACAGAGACGTCCCCACAGAGAACAGAGACGTCCCCACAGAGAACAGAGACGTCCCCACAGAGAGCAGAGACCTCCCCACAGAGAGCAGAGACCTCCCACAGAGAGCAGAGACCTCCCCACAGAGAACAGAGACGTCACCACAGAGAACAGAGACCTCCCGCAGAGAGCAGAGACCACCCCGCAGAAAGCAGAGACCACCCCGCAGAGAACAGAGACATCCCAGCAGAGAGCACAGACCTCCCCACAGAGAGCAGAGACATCCCCACAGAGAGCAGAGACCTCCCCACAAAGAACAGAGACCTCCCCACAGAGAGCAGAGACATCCACACAGAGAGCAGAGACATCCACACAGAGAACAGAGACATCCCACAGAGAGCAGAGACCTCCCCACAGGGAGCAGAGACCTCCCCACAGAGAGCAGAGACATTCCACAGAGAGCAGAGACCTCCCCACAAAGAACAGAGACCTCCCCACAGAGAGCAGAGACATCCCCACAGAGAGCAGAGACATCCCCACAGAGAGCAGAGACATCCCCACAGAGAGCAGAGACCTCCTCACAGAGAGCAGAGACCTCCCCACAGAGAGCAGAGACCTCCTCACAGAGAGCATAGACGTCCCCACAGAGAGCAGAGACCTCCCCACAGAGAGCAGAGACCTCCCCACAGAGAGCAGAGACCTCCCCACAGAGAACAGAGACCTCCCCACAGAGAACAGAGACCTCCCCACAGAGAGCACATTGTATATGTACTGTATAGGTGTATCAGTGTGTTATTGTATATGTACTGTGTAGGTGTATCAGTGTGTTATTGTATATGTGTATCAGTGTGTTATTGTATATGTACTGTGTAGGTGTATCAGTGTGTTAGTGTATATGTGTATCAGTGTGTTATTGTATATGTACTGTGTAGGTGTATCAGTGCGTTAGTGTATATGTACTGTGTAGGTGTATCAGTGTGCTAGTGTATATGTACTGTGTAGGTGTATCAGTGTGTTAGTGTATATGTACTGTGTAGGTGTATCAGTGTGTTAGTGTATATGTACTGTGTAGGTGTATCAGTGTGCTAGTGTATACGTACTGTGTAGGTGTATCAGTGTGTTGGTGTATATGTACTGTGTAGGTGTATCAGTGTGTTAGTGTATATGTACAGTGTAGGTGTATCAGTGTGTTAGTGTATACGTACTGTGTAGGTGTATCAGTGTGTTCGTGTATATGTACTGTGTAGGTGTATCAGTGTGTTCGTGTATATGTACTGTGTAGGTGTATCAGTGTGTTAGTGTATATGTACTGTGTAGGTGTATCAGTGTATATGTACTGTGTAGGTGTATCAGTGTGTTAGTGTATATGTACTGTGTAGGTGTATCAGTGTATATGTACTGTGTAGGTGTGTCAGTGTGTTAGTGTATATGTACTGTGTAGGTGTATCAGTGTGTTAGTGTATATGTACTGTGTAGGTGTATCAGTGTATATGTATTGTGTAGGTGTATCAGTGTGTTAGTGTACGTAGCCCCCTTTCCCTATGACTAAGGGATACTACGTGTGCTGCTGTGCCTGTTTGCTCACAGGAGGTCGGTGCCTCCGCCACTGGGAGCCTGGGGTGAGCTCTTTCTCCTTATCAGCACAGCGCCTCCACCTATGAGGGATCCCAGCGTTAGCGGGATAACCCCTCCCAGGAACCAATCACAGTAATGAAGGATACACACACAAGGTATATAACTAATCTTTACTGTACACACACTAACATATAATGAACACATATAATAACAGTACCCCTGTACCCACAGTGTGCACTCAATGTCCAAACACTTGGTGATTCCCCCCCCCCCCAAGTACTGAGGGTGCGGTGGCACCAATAACCCTGGTGTCATTCCCAGCCAGTCCCACCCAAGTGTGAGGTAGCGCTACCCCCGTGTGAACCGTTGGTGCACGCGTATACCTGCCTGGGCGCTCCTGCACCCAGGTACCGCTAGTGGAATAAGGATCAGTCAGGTTCCACGCAGCGGGGCCTCCGACACCAGTCCCCTCACTCCTCAGGGTCCTGATCCTCCTCACGAGGTGCGAGATCCAGCTGGAGGGCCTCACACAATGTCTCTATTCCCTGTGACCTGGTCCCGGGCCGCAGGGCACCGCGTGGCCGTCCGGTCACCGGTGCAGAAATACACTAAAGGGGAAAGCGTCCCTATCTGGGGCCTTCCCTGCAACACTCAACTGGCTGTGACTCAGTGCCTAAGGGGGGGACAAACCTAGGCCTAGTCCAGGGGCACTGCTCCCTGGACACTACCTGCTCTCTTTCCGCCCTCCGTCGGACAGCCTCGCGGGGTGTTTGCGCGACAGGCTATCTCCTTCGTCCTGCCTGCGCGACCCCTATTGGTTGGGCTAGTCCCATGTGATATATCCTACCGCTACAGGATTCTGGGACATGTAGTCCCGCGGTCACATGTGCGGAGCTGCCCAAGATGGCCGCCGCACTACCAAAGCACAAGATGGCTGCCCCCGCACTCCCGATCCAGCGCGGAGCTCCGGCGGCACAAAACGCGTCAGGTGAGCGTCTGGCGATGTGAGCGTCTGGTGATGTCCTTTCAATAAAAAGCTACCTTTTTACCAAACTTTTTTGGATCCAGCCACCGTCATTCTTTCTCTCTTCTCCAACAAGCTGTGCACTGTGTGCTTCCCCCTCCTGGGATCTTCCCCCCCTGTGGTTAGAGCATCAGGTGCTGGGATTAGAGTTTAGCAGCTTTAAATGGCAGGTGGCACTATTAACCCCTTCACTTCCATTAACCCATTGCTCTGCAATGCGTTACAGGCCCCTCTGGCAGCAAAAGGGTTAAAGTCTATACTAACAAAATATTTGCCCTGTCTGACTCCCCTGCTTAGCCTCAGGAGCAAATTTGGGACAAACAGCAACACCAGATTTATTAAATACGATTTAAAAAAAACCCATTGTTTTTCCATGCCAGAAAACAACCTTTGGTTAACAATTTAACAATCTAATTGGATTCCTTGAATTAATCTAACCATGCTGGAAGCAAAGATTTGTCTCTTCTTTCATTGTTTTATATATAAATATATATATATATATATATATATATATATATTTACTTGTGAGCACATTCACATAATAGACAGGACTGCAACCCTGTTTTTCGCAATTATTACCTAGCCTAGCAGTGCGCAAAGCGGGGGGCGTGAGATTTTCTGGGTGGGCGGGGCGGTGTTTACAGGCGCCGCGCTCTTCCCCAAGGCATTTAAATGATCAAATCTTGTATAGACCTTATCCTTCGGAAATAAAAAATACAATATAATAAATATTTGAAAAGTGTGTGTATATATATATGTATGTATGTCTTTATTTATATAGCGCCATTAATGTACATAGCGCTTCACAGTAGTAATACACACGTCAATAATATAAATAACAAATAATACAAATAACAGATCATGGGAATAAGTGCTTCAGATATATATATATATATATATATATATATATATATATATATATATATATATATATATATATATATATATATATATATATATATATATATATATATATATATATATATATATATATATATATATAATACTTATAGGTGTAAGGAATAAATCACCCAAATAAACCCTGGCCCTGCCCATGCAGTTAGTAGGTTTGTTGTCCCTTTAATAATAAGGTTGGGATGCAGCTTTGGGGTAGGGGAGTGTCCCAGCAGGGGGAAGAAATGGTCATATTTACATAAATATCACCTCCCTCCCCACAGACGTGATCATTCATCGCCCTCTCTGCCAGTGGGGAGGAGGGAGAGGGGAAAGTTATTAGCAGGACTTGCTGGGAACTTGTTGCAGTGTGAGGGCTGCTTGCAGGGCACAGTGAGGGGGCTGCTTGCAGGGCACAGTGAGGGGGCTGCTTGCAGGGCACAGTGAGGGGGCTGCTTGCAGGGCACAGTGAGGGGGCTGCTTGCAGGGCACAGTGAGGGGGCTGCTTGCAGGGCACAGTGAGGGGGCTGCTTGCAGGGCACAGTGAGGGGGCTGCTTGCAGGGCACAGTGAGGGGGCTGCTTGCAGGGCACAGAGGGGGCTGCTTGCAGGGCACAGTGAGGGCTGCTTGCAGGGCACAGTGAGGGCTGCTTGCAGGGCACAGAGGGGGCTGCTTGCAGGGCACAGTGAGGGCTGCTTGCAGGGCACAGAGGGGGCTGCTTGCAGGGCACAGAGGGGGCTGCTCAGGGGGGGTTAGGGGATGGATGCGTTAAAGTCCGCAGGGAGGGCGATCATCAGGAGCCCCAGCATAGCCAAGCAGTCCTGGGGAGGAGGCCGGCACAAGAGTAAGTGTGTCCTACAAACTGTGCGTGTGTTGTGTGGGTGTACACAAACCTTGGGGTGTGTGTGTGTGTGTAGGGTAGGTAAGGAGTGGGACCACTGTCCTTCCTTCTTCCTTTTTTTTTTTTTTTTTTTTTTTTTTTTTATGGTGTGTGTGTTCCTGTAGTCTGTTGTTAAGGGGGTATTGTAGCCCCACCCTGCTTATAAAGTCTCTTGGTGGTCTTTCTCTTGTTGGGTCCTTCCCTTAGTATGTGGCTCACTTCTGCCATAGTGTGTGTTTGTGTGTTCAAGAACCACCAATGGGCCAGGGGATATCCCTGCTTCAGCACAGGTGGATATCAAAGATTGAGCCACCTGTGCTGAAGCAGTGATATCGCCAATACTTGGCCTAGAATTAACCCCTGGTTAGCTTGTATTTTGTGTACCCCACACTATTCTGAAGAGGCATGTTGCTGTATCCTGCAGCAGCGGAATACTTGAATATTGTCCTGTGTAACATGCACACTGTCTGATATTGTGTGTTACACATTGTCACTTAGTGTCAGTCCTGGAAAAATCACAGTATACACTCATTGGTTAACGTTATGCATAAATATGCCTCGGTTGCTTGTTTTTAATGATGGTCCCCAGTATAATGTGCTTTTCTGTCCATTAATGCCACCTCTTTTTACTGACCGCCCTGTGACATCGGTCTGTCCTTCCTAATAGCCGTGTCCTGTTTAACCCATTGCTTACGGGAATGAAGTGTAGGTGACTGAAACCATATTTTCTTGCACAAGTGTATTTCAAACACTTAAACTTTTTTTTTAATGTCACCCTGGTAATCAAATGCTTTGTTTTTAACGTGTGTTTGCATACAGTACATGCATAAATCTAAACAAAATGTTTCACAGGAAACTAGCATTAAATGTGACTGTGTGGAGTGTTTCATCTTTCTAAAGATACATATATCTTTTTTATTTTTTATTTTTAAATAAATTGGTATCTTTTGACTTATTTTTTTGTAAATTTCTTTAAGAAACACATTCATTTTGTGTGTGTGTGTGTGTATTGACACACTGCATATTGTGACTAGAACATGATGGGGACTGAGCTTGTAATAGGAACTAGGATAGGGGAATATTACCTTATTTTTTATTTAAAGCTCAACTACTTGTTGCACAGCAGCAGTGGGACAACTGCAGTTCTCAAGGGCCACCAACAGGTCCTGGTTTTAAGGGATATCCCTGTTTCAGCACCTGGACACCCCCCCCCCCCTCGCTAAATTGCTTTGATTTGTCATAGTCTGCAAATGTTTTAAAGCCACAGTCCTGGGGGAAATGTACTTCATAAAGGTGGGGGGGGGGGGGGGGGGGGAGGGGCAACCTACGTGGTTAGTTGCTCTGTCCGGGGGCGGCCAACTCCCAGTCGTCAAGGGCTACAAACAGGTCGGGTTTTCAGGATATCCCTGCTTCAGCACGGATAGCTGTCTGTTTGAGCCACCTGTGCTGAAGCAGGGATATCCTTAACCTGACCTGTTGGTTACCCTTGAGGACTGGAGATGGACACCCATGCTCTCTAATCAGAGCTGAAAATATCCCTGTTCAGTTCCGGGGGGCCCCTTGGTTGCAAAACAAAGACGCCTGCGTGTGTGGTTTCTTTGTTTTTAATATACCACTCACTGTTGGTAACGCTGTCGGTGTGCTCAGAGGAAGAAGCCTTGTGCAACCCGGGGACACTGCCGTGTCTGTTACAGATAAGCGCTGCACCGACTCGTTCTGCGGCCAGCCACATTCTTTCCCCCCATCTCCGGGCCTGCTGCTGGGCGTCTGTGACGTGGGGTGGCAGGAAGCCGCATGTCGGCACAGTGTCTGCACACGCAGTGAGGTGGAGGTGTGCACAGGCAGAGGGCCCTACTTATTTACAGCTCTCATCCTATTCACCATCACATGTGCGGTGACACGGGTCTCTCTGGCCAAAGCATGTGCCTTGCATGTGCCTTGCATGTGCCTTGCATGTGCCTTGCATGTGCCTTGCATGTCCTAAATATGTTGAACTGGAAAGATTCCTTTGCTTTCTGACATCAGCCCACACGTTCTGTTCTGTAGTTGCATGTTTTGTTTCTCAATATAACACAGTGGTTAATTGTGTGGATTACAAAGGCTGGCCTCTATACAGTCTGTAATGCCAGGAATTTCAGGCATGCATATGTTTAGTAGCGGTTTAATTTCATGGTGTAGTTATACAAGATTTTTTAGTCTCCCAATATCTTTTTAATGTCCCCAAACAGTGAGAGATGGTATATACTGCATGGGTGGGCAACTCCAAGTCTTAAGGGCCACTAACAGGTCAGGTTTTCAGGATATCCCTGCTTCAGCGCAGGTGGTGCAGTCTTTTACTGAGCCACCTGTGCTGAAGCAGGGATATCCTGAAGACCTGACCTGTTGGTGACCCTTGAGGACGTGTGTGGCGCCTCAGACATAGTGTTATGTGCGCCTGTGCTTGCCGAGATCCGTGGCCTGCAGGTTTTGGTGCCTGTGATGTCACGTGACCGGTTCGCCCTCATTGGCTGAACCGCGCACATCAGCGGGCTGTCGCGCGACAAAGACAAACAAGTCGGGCTGAGTCCCTGCTGGTGCTGGGCGCCGGGTGTCCTGCATGTGCGCGCAGGGGGGGGACATTGCGGGTAGTTGAGCGCGCGGGAAAGTATATCCTGGTTTGTTTTTTTTGTTATCTGAGCGTGGGCCCCCACACACACCGTGAGTGGGGACTTGCGTATGTATCCGCCGCAAGCGCCGTGCGCTAGCAGGGACCCAGCCTTGGTCTCGCCATGCATCAGCCGTGAGCATTGTTCTGCATTTCTCGCAAGGGGCGTCGCTCGCGCCATCGGAACCAGTATGGACGCCACCTTATTATACGTGCTGTATGTACTTTTTTTTTGTTCTCCACCCCCCCCCCAAGCAGATTGTCCCTACCCTGAAGAGCTTACGATCTAATTTTATGGCTTGCCCAATATTACAAGGAAACGGGTTCCAAATGACATGCTCCTACCACTAGCCTTTTATTTATTTTGTGTCCCCATGTTCGATTAATCGCCCCTAAATAATCCCGCATGAAGGGGGTCTCATTATATTTCTTTTTCTTTAAAGCCACAATCCTCATCTGCAACTGCCCCCTTTCCCTTCCCCCCCCCTTTCCCTTCCCCCCCCCTTTCCCTTTTCCCCCCCCTTTTCCCCCCCCTTTTCCCTTCCCCCCCCCCTTTTCCCTTCCCCCCCCCCCTTTTCCCTTTCCCCCCCCCTTTTCCCTTTCCCCCCCCCTTTTCCCTTTCCCCCCCCCCTTTTCCCTTTCCCCCCCCCCTTTTTCCCTTTCCCCCCCCCCCCTTTTTCCCTTTCTCCCCCCCCCCTTTTTCCCTTTCTCCCCCCTTTTTCCCTTTCTCCCCCCCCCCTTTTTCCCTTTCTCCCCCCCTTTTCCCTTTCTCCCCCCCTTTTCCCTTTCTCCCCCCCTTTTCCCTTTCTCCCCCCCTTTTCCCTTTCTCCCCCCCTTTTCCCTTTCTCCCCCCCTTTTCCCTTTCTCCCCCCCTTTTCCCTTTCTCCCCCCCTTTTCCCTTTCTCCCCCCCTTTTCCCTTTCTCCCCCCCTTTTCCCTTTCTCCCCCCCTTTTCCCTTTCTCCCCCCCTTTTCCCTTTCTCCCCCCCTTTTCCCTTTCTCCCCCCCTTTTCCCTTTCTCCCCCCCTTTTCCCTTTCTCCCCCCCTTTTCCCTTTCTCCCCCCCTTTTCCCTTTCTCCCCCCCTTTTCCCTTTCTCCCCCCCTTTTCCCTTTCTCCCCCCCTTTTCCCTTCCCCCTTCCCCCCCCCCCTTTTCCCTTCCCCCTTCCCCCCCTTCCCCTCCTTACCTTGGCTCTGGCATTCTGACGCCAGAAGCAGTCTGAGCCAAGGTAAGTGAAGTTACAGAGGCCTTGGCCGCTCCCCTGGCATTTAATTTAAATGCTTTCAGGAAGCGCGGGGGTCCTCTGTAAACCCCTGCGCTCCCCGCAGAGAATCTCGAACACCCCTGGTTTAAGGGGTCACATCTGGATGATGCCCCCTCTTCTTTATTTATTTTGTTGCCTAAATCTGACACTTTTTTTATAAGTGTGTTCACTTTTGGTTCTTGGCTTAGGAGAGCCAGGACTGACCTGGAAGCCAGGCGGCAACTCTAGGGGTTTGGCAGGGTGCCCCCTCCACTGGGCACCTGCTCCTCTGGCTGGCTGGCTGCCTGTGCGGTGCTCCCCCCCCCCACACCCCCCCTTTCCCATAATCTTTCCATGGCCCTATAACTGGGTTTCCTGGGGGGGCCTCGGATGAATGTCTGACACTACTCTAGATTGTCGGTGTTAAACAAAATTTGCACAGGCAAAGCCTGCCTCTATATTGGCTCCATCATGGGATGGGGGTGGGTGACACTTGATTGGCAAAAGCATTCTGACGCGCAGAGAACTATTTTCGCATATTTGCCAAAGCTTTGCTATTGGCTTGTGTGTCCTGCTTCCCACCTATAAAGGGGGGGGGGGGGGGAGGTTTTCCGGTGACACCCTGTTTCCTGAGACTTGCCTCCCATAGGTGCTGGCGGTAGCATCCCCCCCCAGCACGGTGAGCAATATGGCAGCTTCAATCTCTCTGTATATGAGCCAATAGGAAGGCGTTATGTCGCAGCTTCCGATTGGCCAGTGTGTGGTATTTATATCTCCGTGAGGTACCGGCGGCAGCTCCAGTGGTGTCTCTGATGCAGGGGGTTCTAGGAGCTCAAATGAATGCAGTTTAGATCCAAACAGCTGCCCCCCTCCCTCTTCCCCCCCCCCCCCCCTTTCTATCCACTTGGAGAAGTCTTCAACTTGTTTTTTATTTTTTAAACCTGCATTCGGTGTCTAAAAATAAATAAAAATAACTGTATCTGGTTGTTGCGATGTTTAGAGGCTTTAAGTCTGACTTTATTTATTTTTATTCTGAAAGGCCATTACATTACATTGCCAAGTTCTTGTTGGATGTTAACTGGTATTGCAACTATTTTTCACTTTTCCTCCGTAATAATGTATTTTGTAAATGTTTATTTTTAACACTTGTATTGCTTACTGGATGGAGTCTCCTACATACAGGATCCACCCAGGTAAGAGATCAGCCACATTTCCTATTTAATTCTGTATTTTCATACAAATATTTACGCATGCCCCCATAGTGTTTCCAGAACCTTTAACATGTACAGAACGAGGCATTTTCTCCATGGTTTGGACAGTCTAAATTACTTAACTCCAACTTTGATTGCAGGGCAGAGACGCCTATTTTTATAGGTTGAAAGGAACTGACAACGCTTTTAAACAATTTGGACTGGCATGAATATATTAAATAAAAATATAAACAACGTCTCAGTGGTAAATGCTCTGGTGGGTTTTTACTGTCTTTATCTCCTGTCTTTTGGTGATAACCGTTTTCAAAGAAGCCGTTTACCTGCAGTAGTGCGGAGTGACAAAGTAATTATGTTACGGTTTGATTAATGATGGCAGCGCACGTAGCTAATGTGTATCGTGAATTCAATCAGAAGTGAAATGATCTGGCTGTACCATTATTCTGCTCCAGGTACCCCCATTCCTGAGAGAGGGAGATATACATATCTCAAAGGCGCATAAAAGGTCCCTATAATTGAGGTCGGACAATTCAGTCGCATGAGATATCTGCATTGTAAACTCTCCGAGGCATTTGGCGGTGAAATGAACGTTCTAAAACCTTCATTTAAAAACACCTGACGTGATGGGTAAGGTCGGTCTCCTTTCCCTGCGTTGGGAAGCCCCTGCCCAGCATATTGAATGGGAATGTCCAGTTATTATTGCAGCAGTGATGGTGTGTGCTTTGTGTTGAGCTTGCCTAGCATTGAGATTGAACCAGAACTGCTCTTGGATATAAGTGCAGGAGGAGGGAGTTTGATCTGTTGAAGCTCAGTCAGGAGGACTTAAAATGATTAGGTGGCATTGGGATGAATTTGCATACATGCATAACAGGCTGACTTAAACACACACCTGACTGCTGCTGCACTTGCTCAGACTGACACTTTACTGAGTTTACCCCAAATTTTCGGGAGTCTCCCAGTTATTCTGAGGCCTCTGGACATTTTAAGGCCGATCTGATTCCGCAGCTTACCATGGATTTTTGCCCTGGGTCTCAATCTGTCCAAGCCAGAAACTCAAGAGCCCTATGCAAAAATCCTCCCCTGCATCAATACACTCCTGCTGCCCCTGACCACTTGTTAATGTTAACACGCTGTGTTTTTATTGTTTTTGTCCCTTTAACGAAGTCTCTTGGGAAAGTGATTTCTATTTTTGTCTTTGCCTTTTCCTGTTCTTAAGGCAGGTCATGGTTTCAACATGAACTAGATGTTACTGTGTGGAGGAGGAATCGCAGTCTACTAGCATTTAAAGCCACATTTACATGCTGTTAAGGAATATTTGGCTTTAAAAATGACCTTAATTTAAAAAAATAAAAATGTATTGAACAATCTAAACACGGATCCCTTGCTGAAGAATAAAAAAAACTGTCTTCTGATACCAAAAATGCACTTTTTTATAATAAAATAACAATTTTTTTTTTCTCCCATGGCAGCAGTCCTTCACATACTGTAAACTCAGGATTCTCAGCCTGACTCGTGTAAGATTGTAAGCTGCCTGGGGCAGGGACTGCCTTGCCTCATCTGATTTTGTATGTTCGTTGCACTTATTGAATGGAATCCCTGTAATGTATTGTTCCTCAGTGTACATGTGGTGGTGCAATGGATGTAAACATATCTGCTGCTTGAGCCAATTCCTAGTTTTCGGTCTTTTAAAAAAAAAAACAAATTAAAAAAAACCCCTTCTGTAGCTACATGACTATTACCCAGAATGCACTGGGGTTTGGTTATCAATACAGCGGGTTGCTATGGTAACCTGTAATTCCATTAAACTTTACCGTCACGCCCACATAGCACTTCAATAAGTCCTTTTTTTTTGGCAATTATTGGTGCGTAATTAAATCTCCAGTTATTGACACACACATTAGCGATGCTCAATTTAGGTTCTTCTGTATGCTGTGACGTGTCTTCCCTGTGCTGGAGAAGATTTGTATCCCACTCATTGGAATGTAGCTGATCTCCTCTTCTCCAGGGAGAGGGGAGACTGCGTCTCAGAGGTACCTATTCGATATACTGGGAAGCTGGCTTCCATGTGCTGGCACAGAGCACATCCTTGCTTAAATGAGTGGGACTCCCCGGCTGCCGCCCTGGGAAGCGGTATCTCCGCATGTTGAAGGGTCTCGGCCTTTTTTTCTCCCATCTATCTGGGCACATGGCGTCCCCTTGCAGGGCACGGTGCTATGGCCGATGTCCTGAGCATTGGAAATGAATGTGAGTAACACTAGCCTGGTCCGGGTTGGAAAGGGACATGGCCCAATTGGAACTGGCTGAGTTTTTACACTGAAGACGGCGCACACGGCTAAGTGCTATTGTTTCAATGGGGGGGAGGGGAGACCTTGACTTCAGTGAACGGTGATCACATCTCTCCCTGGATCAATACTGGAGCGCATGCTCTGTCAGCATTTCACCTTGTACCTTTCTAAATATATCCAATCCTTTGCATGCAAAATCACACGGTCATTGAGACTACAGGAAAAGTGCTTTTTAATTGTGCAGCCTTCGGGGAGGGGGGGGGAGAAGAAAGTCCCCTTCCAGGCTCATAAATACTTTCTTGTGGATGTGGGGGAAGGGGGGGGGGGGTTGGGTTCTTGTTAAAAAAAAAAAGCTGTTGTGATCCAGTCTTCAATGTAGATATTGTATCTACCAGAAATCTCTAAAGATAGGAAGTGCCACATTTTTCCTGGCTTTATTATAAAGAACCCTTCCATTGCGGACAGTGACATCGCCTTTTGTCTAATCCCAAAGGATGCAGCGTATGGCCATTGGTGTTAACAATATGTATGGTCAAGTCTCTGGCAGGCCTGGTTCTTCCACACGGGCAAACCAGGCCTCAACACACTAAGACCTCCATGTGAATAAGGTCTCCAGACTGAACCTCTCCCCCCCAGTCCTACATGTAATGCAACTCTCCACTAAAACTCCATGGGTACCGTGAGGGAACTCTAGAAAATATATATACATGTGCCTGTATTTAAGAGCATCAGTAATATGCAGTAAAGTACAACCCTGAATCAGAAGTATTTAGTTGCAAGTCTGACAATATAATCAAATGTGCCCCCCCCCCCCCTCGTTTTCCACACTTTTTTGTATATGTATAACTGTAATGTGAAAATCTACAATAAAATGTATTTTTTTTTTTTTTTCCTTTTCTTCTGTGTACCATACAAAGGACATGCTTGTAAGTAGCTCATATCCACGCTTTGTCCTGGTTTCTCCCCCTCCCCAAGGGAACAATCTGAATTTGCATAGCGCCCTGCAAGTCGGGCCTTCCATCCCAACTTCTCAGAGATGGAGAATGAAATGTTTATTTGGTTGGGGGGGTGGGGGGGGGGAGAGAGCGAGGTCGGCGTGGGTATGTGAACTTTGAAGTTGACATTGGAGCTAAAATATAATTAGATTTTTCTGCCAACGCTCAAAGCGATCTGTAGTTTTAATGGCAAACCCAAATGATCTCGTGCTTTGACAAGCGGGGTGGCTGTTCCAGAACTAACTGTTGCAAAGTCCCTTCCAGATAGCAGCATAAAAATACCCATCTATATGGGGGGAAAAAGGTGTGAACTGGTAATATATCTTGTCTACTCACTGCTTGGAATTGATGGACCTAGAAATTAATTAGGTAATGAATCCTAAAGTTGCCGTTTTGGGGGGGAAAAAAATATATAAATTTATTATACGCTGCAAGTATTTTCTCATAGTACAGAACTGATTCATTAAAATAAAAAATAAATAAAAAATAAAACCTGTAGGATATTGCTAGAACTACAGCTTTAATTGTAGCCACTGACTCATGCCGGATGCAAATCTCTTCTCCACTCCAGCTTCTTCTTTATAATCTGACCGCGCCACAGTCCATGCGCCCATCAAGGTCTTAGTTTCTATGTGCTAGTTGTAGTTTCTGTGTTGCTGCTGAACCCTCAAGACACCCCCCCCGCCCCCTCTAACAGGTTGGGTTTTAAGCTCATTCAACGTCTGACCCACCTGTGCTGAAGCTGGGATATCCATAAAACCTGACCTGTTGCGGTGTCTTGAGGACTCTAGATGAGCACCCCTCTGTTCTAGGGGCCCAGCCTGAATTTTGTACGAACTTGATAAACAGTGACTGTTTCATGACCCTAAATATAATGACCTTACTACCGGTATCCTTGGGAGATATTAAAGATGCTGGGAGTCCTGTTGGCATTGGTGTAAGGACTGGATCTGAAATACCTTTACAGGGCAGATTTATTTAAAGGAAATAACACTTTGTGAACTCTTTTGTCTTTTTTTAATATATATATTTTTGTATTAGAACTGCCAGAGAATTGGACGGACACCAGGGAAACGCTGTTGGAAGGAATGCTATTTCATTTGAAATATTTGGGCATGACCTTGGTGGAACAGCCGAAGGGAGAGGACTTATCTGCAGCTGCTGTGAAGAGGATTGTGGCAACAGTGAGTCTGTTATGGTTTTGTGGGTTCATTTAATAAATAACATTGGCGCTGACGGGTGAGAACCTGCATTCTTATACCCTTGCAACACTCGGGACTCTCCTCCGTAGTGTTGAATGGTATCTTTTTGGCATTTATCGCTGTCAACCTCGCATAAATCACCTGATCTCTTACCCCACTGTGTACACTCACAAATACAATGATGCATACAGATGTACTCATTGATATGCACACAATATACATTAATACTCTGAGGGTCACCCACAGATTTGCACATGTACAGTTAACCAAATAACGCACACCCACATGCCGATATTTAAATGTAAAAAAAACAAAAAAAAACCACAATTTACAAACTTTTCCCTATTCAGAGACACCTAAAATTCAACCACTAATTTTTCCCAAGACCTGAAAGCCGCCACATCTCTGCTGCTTGTTTTGGGGAAGCCAATGACACGATTAGTCATTACAAAAGGGTTGCTCTGGCGGCTACTTTGAACCCAGCCCCCCCCCCCCCCTGCTACGTAGGTGTAGTGTGACCTTTTTAATCGGGCTTGATTGGATGGTTGTGTTGATACTACTTTAGTACTGCTTACTCGGTGCCAATTGCTGGCAGTTGCTGTAAATACACTTCACTCCAAACCAGTGTAGGTCCTGCCAGCCCAACTTCAGGTTACTCTCCTATAGTCCATGTATAATCCTATTCTGATGCTGTATCCCAACATGTCAAACTGACTTGATTTTAACCCCTTTTGGTGCCTGAGCGGTTTGGGATGCATTTCTCTGCAGTGTTGTGTTTCCTGTCCCCTTGGCGGCGGTGGGGTCAGTTGCATGCATAGTTATCGCCTGGGGGCGCGGTCTGGAGCTGGGTGTCCTGTCACAATACAGACACAGCATTGCGATTACAAGGTCCTTCTCTGCATTCCGTTCCACACGGACACGTTGTAACGCTGACGCCCGTTAGGAATGTGGGTGCAGAAAGTGCCACAGCGTGGCCACTGGTTTCTATGCATGATTTGGGGTCGCTGTCCCAACGATGACCAAAGTTAAGTAATGTGTTTTTTAAAGGTGCCGTCCCCTACCAGGCAGATTATACCAACCACTCCTTTTAATTCTTAAACCAATCATTTTTACAGATCATTAAAACTGTTCTCTATAGAAACCAGACACTTCTTGTTACCAGGAAGTGGGTGTTACTTTAGGCACAGTCGTAAATCTACTGTGAGCAAAACACATTCAAACCACACACCCGCTCTTACACACACAATGGAGACTGAAAACAGACAAAATGGAAACAGAACACCGACTTCAATCCTTCTCCAGAGACCCCCCCAACCCCCCACAGTCTATTTCAGTAATATATTCATTTCAACAGTATACTGATTTCAGCAGTATTACTTCATCAACTTCT
Source organism: Ascaphus truei (assembly GCF_040206685.1). Lineage (NCBI taxonomy): Eukaryota > Metazoa > Chordata > Amphibia > Anura > Ascaphidae > Ascaphus > Ascaphus truei. Next base: position 27,622,862 of record NC_134488.1, read on the forward strand.
ACCTACTTTAAGAATAAGAGTGCAATAACATGTACCTAAATAAAAGCTATCGATGACCGGTAGCGGTAATGGCGAACTTAACCTTTTAATTAAGAGTAGCCAAATATCCTTACCGTCACAAGTATATTGATCTGAAATGGTGTAAATCTATGCATTTAGCTGCATTGCAAACTGATTTTAACCTGCTTATTTATTCTAATCCCTTAAATAAAGGCCAAAGCCGGTGGAAAGAAACTGCAGAAAGTTCTTCTGAAAGTGTCCCCCAGAGGAATCATTCTGTATGACAGCGGAAGCAATGACCTGATCGAGAACGTTTCCATCTACAGGTACGCGGATTGTGGCGAATACTTTCAGAAGGAATTGATCATTAAAGGTCACATTGTTGATTTTTATCTTGCCCAATTCCATTTGATGTAGATTACCACACTTTTTTTTTTTTTATATCTTCATTGCCGTTCTTTATTACAAATATTAATTAAAAAGGCCATGAACAAATAGTCAAGCACACTAAAAATAAAGTGCATTTAGTTCAGGCACCTGATGAAGGTGCCAGTTTGCACTGATCTGTTAGATGCTACCATGACTTTGTCATTAAATTAGCTTGTGTTGCCTATTGATTTCTCTTTATTTTTGGTGTCTTTGACTCCATGAAAAATATCTCTGCTCCTTGATTGGATTATTTATTTATTTTTTGTTTTTTGGGTTCTTCGCACCCATCCTTGATATTTATGTTAGTTTTAGACCCCTTGCAGGGGCATCCCAAGTGGCTGGACCTGATCCTCTTTCCTCCATTTAAAAAATCCCAAATCCTGCAGTACTCTCATTCACCAATCGACAAAGCTGTTATCCATGCAAACATCCGTGGTTCTGTCCTGATGCGTTCAGAAAATATTCCTCAAGTCTAAAACTAGATTTAAAAAAAAAAAAAAAAAATTGGGGCCTTAGCAGCTATATTTAATTCAGGCTTTAAGATCCCTTTTTAGGGAATAAAATAAGTAGTGAAGAGGTGAAAACAGACAGATGACAATAACACAACTTTAAACAAATAACATCCCTTCTAGAAGTGAGGAACAACCATGTAAGCAGAGTTTGTGCAAGAAGAGAATGCCGTTGTGTCTGGCTGTAGTTTGATTTGCAATTGAATATTCCAGGGATTCAAAACTTTATTTCTTGCAACAACCGTTTCTATTTTCTTCAGGTCCAAATATTTGTAATCCCGTCTGTTAAAGATGAAGCATTGTCTAATGGTGGCAGCGTAACTAGTTTTTGTAGGGTTGTGGTGTGTGGTTTTTTTTTTTTTTTTTTTTTTAACCCATGGTGAATTGTGTAATAAGTGATTATAATGGAGATGCAAGATCATTAACGTCTTGTTGCGTCTGTCTCTTCCCCACTGTTTCAAAGATCCTTATGGCGACAAAATTGATTTGTACTACTTTAACATCTTGTGGTCTCCTGTGCATTGTCCGTGTCGGCACTGTGTGTACAGCAGGGTGGGACTCATGACCGTTTTTTGTTTTGGTGCTGATCTAACACCCATTTCCTCAGGCAACCAAAGGCTACCCTTGCACATTTTTGAAGTAATTTTGGATGTCTTCAGCAGTCTGACTTCTCTGAAGTTTGGCTTCTGAGCTACAGGAAATACACCACGTTCTCCAGGGTCTAATCTTGCATCTGAATTGTTGGAACTGGGAACTGTTCAATGAGAGCTTGGACGCAAGTCTCTGGCGTGTTGGGCACCTGTCCCATTTTCTTGTATGCCTTGGTAAAGATGTCGACTATTGTCTGAGGAATTTTTTGCCTAGAAACCGTACAATATTGTTAGCACACTGAAGTTGGGGTGGTCTTGGTTCTTGATCTGAGTCAGTTGAATTTTTAAATGGCTTGCATCTCTTTGGTAGAGCAGCTTCTTGACGACTGGAAGATGGTTGGGTATTGTAAGTAATCCTAGATGAGCGTGTTGAGGCAATGAGCCAGCCTTGCTTGACTGCCGCCTTGATCTAAAGTGGTCTGATGGACCATTACTGAGAATCACCACTCCTATTGTCATGGAGCAGCCATGGGGACCAATTTTTGTGGGATCCATACTTGAAAAGGGATCTTCATCTGTGTGTCTGGGTTGGTTAAAGGCTTTCGTGACGTCAGAATGCTATGTGGAAGGGCCCGTTTTGATTAGCCCGTTTGATTAGGTACTTGAGCAGATTAGTCCAGCAGTTGTCTCCTACCATAGGTCACATGCGGACATCTTTGTGATCCCAAGAGCAAACCTGGTACCCAGGCTTTGGACATGGCTGTGTTTCTGAAGGCCGTGCTCTGCATGTTTGGTGAAGAGAAGGACTGAGTTGATCTTTCCCACTTATTCCTTACAGATGGTTCTGCTCCAGAAGTTGGTCCCTCCCAACTCTGGCGTTGAGGAGAATAATCACTTCTCTTCCTCCTTTTTGCTTATAACAGGAACTATAATACAAGTGCATCAAACCTACAAGTGATCATAGGCCTGGAGAGCGTAGTCCAAATGACAGACTGTGAGTGGCAGCCGGTGACAGGAGTAAGTGCAGTGGAAGGCAGTGTCTGTCCTTAATGGTGGGTAAGGGCCTCTGTTGGGATAAGTGATCAAGTCCAGGCTATTGGAATGCTTAATTCAAAAGGTGTATTTTCAGGTTTAACTTGCCGTTGGGGAGAGGGGGTGTTTGGTGTGTAGAGTGGGGGGAGATTTAGGAGACACACAACAGTGTGAGCTGAGGCAGTTTTGATGCATTGCACCAGTTCTCAGTGTGCATATGAATAGTGTTTAGTTCACGTTGATACTAAGACTGTGTCATTAACTCTGCAAAAGCTTTCGCACAGAACCAGGATAACGTTACAAGGAGGTAGAACTGGTAAACACTACTGTTGACTGTCTGACCATTTGTAATGATTCTGATAACCCAGATCTCTAGGGGTTAATCCATAAAGGCAATGTTGTTGAAGGCAAAGTAGATTTTGATCCGGTATTTGAAGCCGTGGTAAAACACAGGGTAACGGCCACATTAATCAAAAGAAGACCATGACTTGTGAGCACATTCATGTCTCAGACATGCCCACAAACCTGCCTTTCCCCATTATCTCGGCATACAATGCTTTCAACTGCAGCCAGGGATTCTGGGTAGTGACATGCAAATTAGTACTTCATTTATTTCCTGTATTTATTTATTTATTTTTCTTTTTATATGGATCCCTAGAGCTTCTACTTGCTGGCTTTTTTTTATTTTATTTTTTCCCCAGCGTAGTTGGCAGCACATGCCCAGCAAACTGTGCTCACAGGTCTGCGTCCTTCACATGTCTCCAGTTTGTTTTTTTGTTTTTTTGTGTATGTGTACTAAAATTCATGCAAGACTTGCTATTCATTACAATGTCATTTTAGTCCTATTCATTTATATCAACCGCACCCCTAATCTACAACCATGTTCAATAGTTCACGCCTAATACACTTTCCAAACGTTTGCTTTTCCAAATAGTCTGACTTGCATAGTGTCTTCCTACCGATGGGAATAAAACACCCTCTTGACCTGGATTTACCCCGCAGTCTCCTCCCACCTCTGTACCAGCCGGGACTTTAACATTCCTGTGTTCTATTGCAGTGTCGGCACAAATTGGGGGTTAACAGAACTCACCATGAATGTTACTAGGGTCGGCCAATTTAGTTGCTTGCTAAAGATCTCTTGGCTATTAACCATCACTACACCATTAGAAAGTATAATACAGCATCATGTAACGTGTTACAAATCTAGAGCTCTATAGATGTACACTGTCCTACTCGAACATGCTACAACAAACTACTACTTTTAGTCGCGATGTGACCCTCCTGAGTAAGGAGATGTAGGGCATTGATTGCATTGCATCCTGAAAATAAACATTCCAAATGATTTATTCTTCTAGACGCTGTTACAAGCTTCAGGCAAATGCAGACATGAGGTTAAAAATGGAGAACAGATGTGGGCTATGCTGTTCTGACACACCCTCTCAAACTGGATTCGTATAGTTCTTTCCTAGCTACTAAATTAACCTATTCATGGACTATTGGGCCGTAAAAAGATTAGAAAGTTGAAATCTGCGTATTCTAAGAAATAGAATAAAATCCTGAGTGTGCAGCCGATATTATCTAACCCGTGGATACATGATGTTTACATGTTCCAACTTGTGTTCTGCTGTGTCTCAATCCATGAAATGTTTACCCTAAATGTGCTTGCTCTCACACTCCACAATCCGTTTTGCAAACTAACATTGCAGAGTAGTCTGGGGAACCATGGATTCTAGCAGACAGGATGGATTTTGAATGACATTGAATGGTCCATAGGAGACTGAATCCGAGTCATCATGTGTTTCAATTTAGAAACCACCCCAGCAGAAGGGGTATTTGAATGAATGGGCTCAGATTGGCACAATTGTGAAAAGCAAAACCCAATAATTGAACAAACGCCAAAGGAATGAACATTTTTTTTTTTTTGGAGAAAAGGGATAATATACAGTATTTGAATTATGTTGAGACCACAAGTTATATGTAAAAAAATATAATAATAATAGCATGTTCTTGTATAACGCTGCTAGTTGTACGCAGCACTTTACAGAGACATTTTGCAGGCACAGGTCCCTGCCCCGTGGAGCTCACAATCTATTCTTTGGCGCCTGAGGCACAGGGAGATAAAGTGACTTGCCCAAGGTCACAAGGAGCTGACACCGGGAATTGAACCAGGCTCCCCCGCGTCAAACTCTGTGCCAGTCAGTGTCTTTACTCACTGAGCCACTCCTTAATATGTACCTTTATTTTTAATGGTGTGGTACATGTAAGGTTAATGATTCCCAGAAAGATAGGTGCTGCTGCTCTTGCACTGTCCAATCGGATACAAAATCCCCAGGAACCCTATCCCCCAGCTGACGAAGTCTGGGAGACCCCTAAAATGTTGGTTAGACTCTGGCGGTTGGCTAACTCTTATGGCAGTCTGTGTTCATAACGACTCCCTTTCATGTGTTTCTACCCAAAGAAGCAATGTGAACTTGCCAAACTGCACCTCTTTATTACAGTATTTACTGGTATATAACTTGAAGATGTAGTATTTGTATCTTTAAAGAAATGGTGGTTTTGGTCCCGAAACAAGTCCCCTGGTGGCTCCCAGAATGTCTGTGCAGTTTCCAAACATGCTGCATCAAACCTTTTCCTGGTCTGCGCCATTTCTAATTACTTTAAAATCGCTGCTTTATTAAAATATGTATAATGCGACTTGTGTTTTATTTTTTTCTCTCCCCTGTGTATACACAAACCTTTTCCTTTTTGTGCCTGCAGGATATCCTATTGCACAGCTGACAAGCTGCATGATAAGGTGTTTGCATACATTGCTCAAAGCCAGCAGAATGAGCACCTGGAATGCCATGCGTTTCTCTGTGCAAAACGGAAAGTGGTTAGTAACGCGCCTACGTCTGTGAATAAGTGGAAGCGATTATCTGTGTAAGACGCTCGGGGGGTTCACAATATTTTACTTGTGACAGGTGTAGTAATTCTGCTCCTCGCTATATTAACGTGACCATTTTTATTGTGTCCAATCCCCTTACAGCCAAATGGCAAATCTGAGCAAGCTGTTACGGCTGTAAAATTTAATGTTGACCATTCTGTAGCCTACAGGTATACATTAAAATCCTGGTGTATAGTGGGGTATCTGGCCAGGCTTGGAGTTAAGTGCTGGTATACCCAGGCTTAATATTTGTATACAATGGGGAACACATTGTAGCAGAATAGGCAATGGATGGGTATCAATATACTTCTAAACAAATGTGTTGCCTTCCTTGTCCCTTCCTTGTCCCTTCCTTGTCCCTTCCTTGTCCCTTCCTTGTCCCTTCCTTGTCCCTTCCTTGTCCCTTCCTTGTCCCTTCCTTGTCCCTTCCTTGTCCCTTCCTTGTCCCTTCCTTGTCCCTTCCTTGTCCCTTCCTTGTCCCTTCCTTGTCCCTTCCTTGTCCCTTCCTTGTCCCTTCCTTGTCCCTTCCTTGTCCCTTCCTTGTCCCTTCCTTGTCCCTTCCTTGTCCCTTCCTTGTCCCTTCCTTGTCCCTTCCTTGTCCCTTCCTTGTCCTCTATACACAAAAAAAAAACACACATGGCATTATTAATCAAAGAGAAATGGATGGGGACCCCTGTGTGCCACAGCCCCAGGGAGAAAATCTCAGTGGGTGTGTCCTGTGCTGCCTGGAGGCATTTGAAGGCTGTGTTTGGCGTCTCCTCTCTCAGCCTGGCACAGATCTGCGCTCTCCATACAGCACATGATGCTGAGCAGGTCCATGTTTAAGAGGTGTGGGAGAGGCTGTGTAGCCATAGAGGTATGGAGGAGATGAGCAGTCTGCAGAGCTGTGATGCTGCGAGGCTTTAAACCCTTCAGGGGTTACCCAGCTCAAAAAGGTTGCCTTGTGTCTGTCGCATGTGTGTAATCGTTCTTTATCTTCATTTCTATCTTCAGGCTCAGGCAGTTACATTAACCGTGGCTCAAGCATTCAAGGTAGCATTTGAGTTTTGGCAAGTGTCCAAAGATGGTACGTACTCCTCAGTTGGGAAAACGCTTCAAACTAGTGACTTGTCGGTGCTTGTGTGCTAAGAAATTGTTTTGGTTTTTACATTACACACCTGCATTTCTATGACCTTGGAGTAAGTCTTGGAATGGGTCTCACTGCCTTTTCGAGTCATTGCTTTTTATTCTAGGATCATACGATTTGTGATGGAAACATGTTTTGGTCTTGGTTACGTGCGCTTTCTGTAGCTGAAATTGTGTGTTTTACTTGCAATCGGTGGCTTAAAGTAGTGGTACTGGGCCTGCCTTATTATGGTTGATTTTAACCATTTGCTGCTGGAAGTTCGTTCACCCGAGTGGCAATTGATTTTGACAATTGACTTCTGGTATTTGTATTGGGGAAGCTCCCCTTCCCCAATAACTAAACTGGAGTGTCCAATAGTGGTGAAGCCAATCTGTATCTAGGGAGTGGGGGTTCCGGGACATCTGTAAATGATTTGTAATTGGAAATCTGGTGGGGCAGAGAGGGAACCTGTGTGGTCGCTGGGAGTTGGGATCATACAACAATGGGGAAGGGAAGGGGATGGACACCCTCGCATCAGCCTATAATAAAGTGAAATCAACAACGGTGCAATAAGGGGAGAGAACAGGATAATAACTACAGAACAAAGACCCTCAGGGCAGCACTCGTCGTATGTGATAATGTAATGATGATAAACTTAAAATTACAATGCTTTAATTAGGTTAGTTAAAATAAGTGTCAAAATCGTTGAAATAAATGAACAACTGACAGTGGTAACACAACACACAAAACAGACAAAAATACACAATACTCAAACTGAATTATAATTAGCCGAGGGGAGGAAGGGATACATATAAAGCAGCAGTTACACTTGAATACTCCGGGTAGGGTAATTATAAACACACCGTGCCCCTATCAAATATACCAAGCCCTCGTCAGAGCTTGCGCAGTAAAGTAACGCTGATGTAAGTTACCTGCTGAATTCTGAGCAGGCAGCTAACGACACCACATAAAGTACAGAGTGTCTATTGCATATAGACATTGTATCCCTTCATGCATACATCGGCACTTAGCAGTGCCTCTCACCCTCTGCCCGGCATGTGAACGTCATCACGTGATGACGTCAGTCCTGTAGCCGCCTCCCACCTGACGCACGTTTCGCTGGGGCGCTTTTTCAAAGGTGGGCTAATTATATGTGGTTGCTCACTTTGTTTCTGCTACCTGCTATCGTACTTGCTATAGTGGCACATTTGAATTAGGGGGCCATAACTCGATACGGACGAGATCCGTGCCCCAGAGCTGAATATTACACTTTGTAAGCTCTTGTGCACTTGGCTATCGACAGCCAAGATAACAACTTATTTCTGTGTTTTGCCAAGACATTTATTGTTTTCTGCGTGTTGTGAGGCTTTAATAAACGTGTTTTAGTGGCACATTTGAACTAGGGGGCTATAACTGGATACGGACTAGATCCGTGCCCCAGAGCTAAGTACCACACTTTGTGAGCTCCTGTGCACACTGTCCATTAACACTTGGATTACCATTCTACCTACCTATAGTTAGGCTTGTTTTACCCTTTATTTAGGGATCCTCCACGACCAGAGTCATTTCAACATTTTAGCCTATTGTGGCTGTGCTAAAACATCATTAGTGAGCTCTCACTCTAATGCTGTATATTTTGCATATCATTTTTGGCATATACCTTTGCATGGTCAGTCCACCGTCACCTGTATCTATTTTACAGGCTTTTTAACCCTGTCATTGCTGAACCAGGGGGGTTACTATCCAGTCACTGATCATCACTGCTAATCAGCAGATAGGTAGGATCTCTACCTTCCCCCTAGATTTCAGTTTCAGTATTGTGTATTTTTGTCTGTTTTGTGTGTTGTTTTACCACTGTCAGTTGTTCATTTATTTCAACGATTTTGACACTTATTTTAACTAACCTAATTAAAGCATTGTAATTTTAAGTTTATCATTACATTATCACATACGAGTGCTGCCCTGAGGGTCTTTGTTCTCTAGTTATTATTGAATTGGGATCATACAACGTTGGTACCTACTGTGAAGAGAATGAGAATGTGTGTAGACTTGTGTACCATTTTGTGGTGGACAAGTGACTTTTCCCCTCTCTACTGGTGGTATTTTTCTGTGTGCACTGAATTTCTACTCTACAATGCATGCAGCCGTATGGAAATTGGCTTGAAAGGGTGAGGAATGAGTGACATGAGCATGGAGTAGAATCACTGAGCAATTACTGTACCCGTGACATGCTTGACATTTTTATTATTATAGGTAAAGAAAAGCGAGAGACATCTGGCTCTGATGGAGAAGCGGCTAGTAGTTCTCAATCCGAAGGCTCAACAAGTCTTGTCAGCCTGAAAGGCGGTGAGTCCAGAAATTGTGTCCACTAGCTGGCCACTCTCTGCTGGGAGACGGTTTCATGTACCTACTATCCTTTTAGTGAACTTTGAAATGCAGTAGAAACTATTGGCTGAAATCCAACTCCATGTGGCACTGGATGTATATGCTTCTGTTTATAACTTCTGTATATTGCAAGTAAGACGTCATGGTTTGTTCCAGAAGCCATCAACCGTAATGATGGCGCTTCTTGTAGTGGAAATGAAGCAATGTCACACTTATTCGGCTTTTGTTTCTGGTATCTTGTAGCTACAGGTAACCTATTGGATGTCGATGAAGGCAACGTACATAAAGCTTTGGTAAACACCAATGATACTCCGTTGGAAGACCTATTTAGACAAAATAACTCCACTGAGAACAACAACCTAGTGTGGGTAAGTTGAACTGACCACTATAGATAGAACAGTATTACATATGTATTTTATTCTAGTTTTGTAATGGATATTGCAAGAATATTTTTGATATTCTAAATCCGAATACTACCAAATTATATTTATATCACCACACACCACACACCCACACGTTGTAGAATATTTTGAAGTATACCAAAACATTTCAATGTTCTAGTAGCTACATTAGTCTGAGTTCTTAATAGAAGATTAGCCTCCCAAGCTTTCCAAACCTCATAGGTCTCATCTTCACCTGTCCTATAGCAGCAAATTATGTTCAGATTGGGGTGGTGCTGGATTCTGCAGGGAGTATTCAAGTAAGCATAGAGGAATAACTTTAGGTTATCTAACTGGAGTTGGGTGGTTTGGTGAAGAGATGTGTAGGAGTACAGCAAATTGTCTTGAACCTAATGTATTTAGTTGGCTTAGTGTCTGATATTTGATATGGGGCTTAGTGTCTGATATTTGATATGGGACAATCAATGTTTTCTTTCCTTTAATTAGGAACTGGACGATGGGCTTGACGAAGCATTTTCCAGGTAAGCTTAAATAGACCTTTTTAAGTGAATCCTCAAATCTGCATGTTTACTTTTTTTATATGTACGTGACTTACACTTTAAAATAAATAAAACCTGGCACGTGGTGTTTCTGATGGTTTGCAATGTACGATCGTGCATGTCTGTGGTATTCAGGAAGAATAAGCTATGTATTAAAAATACCACATCTTTGCAGGCGCGAGACCAATGTGTAGTATAGGGCAGAGGTGGTAAACGCAATCCTTTTTCAGGATATCCCAGGTGGCTCAATAAGAGCATTGGTCGAAGACAGCCTCTGAGCCACCTGTGCTGAAACAGGGATATCCTGAACCTGACATGTTTGAAGGGGCTTGAGGACTGCAGTTGAGAACTATTGCTATAGGGCATATTTACATATCTACCTTTTTACCTGTGCTCCATGTGGGGAGACGGGATACCTGAGTAATCTAAAACAGACCTAAAATGTATTTGAATAACATGCCCTTTATATTAAATGTAATGGGTGTTAAGGTAAATGTGCTCACTACCGCAGTCTCACCCAGAGTTTGAGATCCTAATGGGGCAGCTATATCATGAGGCACTCAAGGGGTTAATTGACTTAAATTTCATTTTGCTGGTTGGCTTCTGACTTTTGCATGTGGATTTTTTTTAATGCGAAAAGGACTTGCAGAAAGATGCAAATCAGTGCAGTTTATTAAAGGAAATTGAAGATAAATCATTAGATTTCTAAGGTGCCTATTTAGGTAATTATAAGGCCATTATAAAGTTTAGTATTGGCTGACCCGGTAAAAACGTGTGTTCAGTTTTACCGGTCAATGCCATGAATACTTGCTGTAAATGTTTTATTTTTCTATTTGGATTTGAGACTAATGTTCCACATTTTGAAGCCTTTCACAAAGTGTGTGGACTCTTAAGATTGTGGCTTTTTGTGCTTTGTTACGGGAGTATTAAAAGGACTTGGTTGTAATGTATCTCAAAAGTAACCCTTGTTTCTGTATCAAATGACCTGTTCTTTGTGGGGGATCTTCAGCTGCAATAAAAAATACGTATATACAATCATAAATATAATTAAAAAATAAATAAATCTGAAAGTTCCTACAGGGCTTACCATGTACTCTGAGCTGTGCATAGAACTTTGGCTTAAATCCACAAAAGGGGTGCCAGGCGTCGGTATGCCTCCCAGTCACATTCCTAGGGGCTGCTAAAGCTTGCCACCCTTTTGTGGCTCTGGGCTGACGAGTCCCTAACATCCTTACAATCTCCTCCAAGGTGCGGGATAGGGCAAATTATCCAAGTCACAAGGAGCTGATGCTTTTCCAAAGCTGCTTCTGCCGGGATATGACGAGATCTCCATGCGTGATGCGCACAAACCAGTGTGTTCACACGTCTGCTTTTGTCTGTTTCAGGCTTGCAGAGTCCAGGACGAACCCCCAGGTTCTGGACATCGGTCTAACTGCAAATGATCTGCAGACTGACGAATGCCTCTCCCCTTCCAACTGGGACAAAATGGATCTGACTCCTGCAGAAGATGAGCTGTTTATGTTTTGACTGTGTACATCTTTACCAAAAAAAAATTTTTCCCCATGCATTCACCAGAACAAAGGACTATTGGTATCCAAAACAATCAGTGAAAAGTAATAATTTAACGTGTTAGACAAACGCTATAACATCATACCCATTTTTTATTTTTTTTTCTATATCCTGAAACCACTGACATTACATCTTTCAGATGACCAGTGTTTAACTTTTTGACATTTCACTATCAGCCGGTTTAACTTGCATCATTTTGCCAATGCGAAGGTGCAGCACCGTAACTTTTTTTTTTTTTATTCGGGGAAAACAAAATTCCGTTATCTCTTTGTCGTACTGAAATGGATAAAATCATGTAGCGGTAATAACAAAGCATTGCAGGCCCTCCATGGACAAAATGTCTTTACTGCAAAAAAAAACCGAAATAAATAAGCTAATGACCAAAAACACTTCAGGGAATCTGAGTCACATCGGTGCCCGGGTCTCAAACTGTTTCAACCAGTCATATTCCGATGCTGCAGTTGAGTCCTCTGACGACACCGCATTCATGTGGATGGACATGAACTATCGCACTTCACTGAACACCCCCCCCAAGTTCTAGAGTCGGCAACCAAGCTCCGTTGCAGTACGATGCTGGCTCCTGCTGGGGTTGGTTGCTGGATCTGTTTGGGTTCACTTGGCTGTGGACCTGCCCAATACCTGCACTTATTACTGTATGAGGTTTTATATACGGGAACAGGACCTCTGTGGGACGTTTATATCATATACGGTGGAGGGTTTGCATCACTTTCACTGACCATTTAATTCTCTTTGTGATGACACTATGGTAGCACCAAGTGTGGAAGAGAACCGGTTTCTTGCACTTCAACTCTTAGTGTTTGGGGTTTTATTTTCCCTTCTGTTTGGTTTACACTTTCACTTCTCAAACTCCTCCCTTAGCTTTTTTTGTTTGTGTGTAAAACCAGTGTTCATAGTGTTTCGTTTCTAGGGGCCTGTATAGTATTATAGGAGGTTTAATTAATTATTCCTGCGACCTGTTTAAAACCTTTGCCTCGAGCATGGGTGGGACACTCCCGTCAAGGGCCACCGACAGGTTGGATTGTAAGGCTATCCCAGCTTCAGCACAGGTGGCTCAATCAGAGGCTCTGACTGAGCCTCAGACACCTGTGCTGAAGCGGGGATATCCTTAACCCGTCCTGTTGGTGGCCCTTGAGGACTGGGGTTGCCCACCCCTGGCATACAGCATTACATAGGTTTCTTTTGTCAGTCTGTTTGCACCTGTTCACTGAAATGAACCTTGCATTATGACGTTGTCCTTTTGGTTCGTGTTGCATTGCTGAAACCAAATGGCATGTCCCGAGTGTGGGAATAGTCTCCTTTTGTTATATTAACAAGAATGCAATCACTAAATAAGAAAATGCTTAACGTGTTGTGTAAACTGCAATTACCTTTAACGTATTAAACCTGGGTGGTATTTTATGGTATAAAAAGCAGCATTATTATTTTTTATCACCATCATTGATTGCACGTTCTTGGTGAATAACTTTAGGGTGGAAAACTTGGGTCAGAAGTGCAACAGATGAGCAAATATATTTATATACCGATATATTTTTAAAATCTGCTTTCAAGATGTATTCCTTTTTGTACCGACTCTGTATAATGACACGTGATATTTTCACTGAATATCTATATTAAATGCAAGACAATCATTTCACTAATCAAAGCCCACCTGCATATGTTTCCCGTACATATATTCTGCAAACTGTATGTATTAAATAGTGGCCTAAAGATGTACAGTCGTGGTTTTTACTCCATGTTAATCCCCTTTTTGTTGAACATAACCTGTATTGAAATATATAGATCCATTGTAAGAATTCTGCATATTCATGTTATACAGTATTTTAACTAGCAACGTTGGTTACGTTTAGAAATATCCATTGGTCAACGCATGGTAGAGCTGGACACTTTGTTTGAGGCAAATAGAAAATGCAAATGGTGTTTACAGATTGGCTAGTTGGCAGGAATTTGGGACTTATTAACCTTCGCTGCAGCAAGGTTAAGAAGCCGCGTTGCATTTTGCAGTGTCCAATGGGACTAAATCGTGTAGAGCAGAAAAACAAGGTAGTGAGCTGATCCGTTCTTGCTGACTTGCAAACTCTTCTTCCTGGGCGTATTTAGCACAATATATAGAAAGCGCACTGGCCTTATTCGGGGAGCTGTGATGCTACACGTATAAAATGGAGATGGTCGTTTGACGTAATTTAAAGGCGGGTTAGATCTGTTCCAAAATACGGGCCCAATGCGTTTAAAATTAAAATGTATTGCTGCGTTGGTGCAGCTACTCGCGTTAATGTAACTCATTAGATTCTTGATCCTTACAGTTTTCAGCTGTTTTCCTGCAACCCAAGTACTAAAGCAATATGTTGCAGGAAGAGGTGAGCTGTGAGGGATCCCCCCCTGGCACCCCGACTTCTGCAGCTACAGCACGAACCTGCTTTTTCACTAATCTAAATGAATGTTGCATGGCTCATACCGTGTTCATATACACTTCTTTTTTTTTTTTTTTAAACTGGCTTGATATCTTTAAAAGGTGTAGCTTTTCTTTAGCACTGGTTTAAAGGGCAGACGGCATATTTTGCAATGAATATAAACCCTCCCTTGGCAACTGATTTATCAATTGCTGGGAAGAAATGTAGGATGTGTAAACAGTTCACACACACACCAGTGTCAGCTACTGTGAAGATGCTATTGACCATGTATGAAAACCTGAATTAAAATCTAGGTTTGAAATACCTTGTTTCCAGTGTTGTAGTTTCCTTCAACTGCGGCGTTTGACAACCATACAAATTAGTTTATTTAAAAAAATGTGTGTGTGTTAAATAGACGATACCGTTCTGTGGCTAACGAAATGCTTTTATTTGTGCGAGCTTTCGAGATACACTGATCTGTTCTTCCGGCGATGTTACAATGAATGAAGCAAGCAAAAGGTATACTTATGTAGCCCCCTGTAAACAGCTCAGGCTATACCTATCTTCCTTCTACTGCGGTAAGTCCTGTTAAGATCAGGCGCCAGTAATCATCATGGGTTTTCCCCCTTCATAGCCCTATCCTGAGTGGTAGACGCAGGCCTGGACTCTGCTGCAGGCGTGAGCAAGAGGGGAGGTTCCGCTGACACCAGGAGGGGAGGGGCTAGCTCTATATTTAGCAGCCAACTCCGGTGAGTGAGGAGTTGTTCTTCGTCCTTGATGTGTGCCGTGTTCCTCTGTTATTAATGGTCCTTCAATAGAGAGAGTAGCTTATGAAGAGTTCGAGTGAGCAGTGCTATCCAAAGTCTAGAGCTGCTGAGTATTATGCCGTGAGCCACGAATCCTGCGGAACGGTCCGAGGAGTATCAGGAGGCTACGGGCTCCCCGGTGCAGAGTGCCGGTTGAGAGCGAGAGGAACCAAACCGATCAGCGTCTATAAGTAGAGCTAATAGAATTTTATAGACTGGTGGACCAATGCCCTCACCCCGCTGCCAGGGGTGATAGGGAGAGAATTCAAGACCCACCTCAGGGGTGGGCCTCGGGTATTGCAGCCCTAGCTCAGACCATCCTGTCGGCAGAGTGACTTGGAGAGGAGGAGGAGGTCGTGGGAGTTGAGCAGGTTGTACTTGGCCCTGGCGATTGTATTGCGGTTGCTGGAAGCCATATCGTTGCTCTGTCAAATAAAGAGACTGTTCTGCACCCGTAAAGACTGTGTGTGATTTGGAGAGTATAACCCTGGGACCTGAGGGGTTCTTCTATACCGGTCCTATCCCCTTACCCTTGGAGTATAGAAGATGGAGGCGCTGCACCACTAAGATCTCATGGAGGCTATCACCCCAGAAGCCTGGTCCTGGCTCCCCCACAACATCACGGGAAGCTCAGGCCCTCCTGTTCCTCACAGGTACGCACCACACCGCATGTAACCAGCCCCCATGAACCCCTCACACTCCTGTAGAGACGGGGGGGGGGGGGGGGGGAGAAACAGGGTTACACTTAACATTCCAAGAGACACTGTTTTTATCTGTGCTGGTCCTTCCACCGTGTGTGGATGTGTTTTATGGCTAGAGGTGTCAAAAGGTTCAGGAACCATTTAACACCTCTAGCCATAAATCGCATCCACACACGGTGGAGGGACAAGCACAGATAACAGTCCAAGAGACACTGTTGTTAAGTATACCTTTTGCTTGCGTCATTCATTGTAACATCGCCGGAAGAAGAGATCAGTGTATCTCGAAAGCTCGCACAAATAAAAGCATTTTGTTAGCCACAGAACGGTATCTATTTTTTTTTTTTAATATATATATATTATTTTTTTTTATTTTATTTTTTAAACACCACACTTGGTCTGAAGGGAAAGAGACCTTGTTGGTGGTTCACTGGTTGTTGCACACTTGGAATGATATCAACAGGAGCACTCTTTGTTTTGGTAAAATCGGGAAAGTCCTTGATTGCAAGAAGCTGGCTGTGAAAACCAGACCAACAGTGGAAGTTGGATGCCTGGAAAGTGGCATACTGCAATAGGTTTACAAGGAGCTACAGTTAACTTCTGTTTTTAACATGACACTCCTGTCTTCCATCTAGGCAAGTGTCAATGACCTTTCTTACTAAGCATTGAGAGCTTGGAAACGGCACAGGGTAACCATTACACAATCCAAAGAGGAGGCAGAATCGGTCTGTTTGGGTGGCGGGGGGGGCTGGCAACGTGCGCAGAAGTAAGGTTAAAATGGCATCTCGACACACCGCCTGCAAAACAGCCAAGACCGCGCTAAGGTGCTTACAACTACTCTTAGGAAACCTAACGCAAAGCCAGAGGATCGCAAGTCCGACTTTATATAGAGGTGAATTGCACAATTAAACCGGGCTGCAGATAACTGGTTAAAATAAAATAGTTTTCTGACTGGTAGAACTGATCTACATTTCCCCCAGAATAAAGCTGGAGTATTGCACTACTGGTTACTGCTGTGTCTTCTATTGTGTTTATGTATTGAGGGTTGTCTGCAAATCTAACACTGAGCTGCGTTTGTGCTCAATGAGCCGATGCTGTTCCTGAACGTAGGTTGTCCGCTGATCTATGCGGTTTTACAATTTCCACACCATTGCAAACTTGTTTCTATATTTCATATCTCCTCTTCACACAGTAAATCATACTACACATTGTGCATAATGACTTACTGTATAACTGCCATACCTCAAACCCTGTGAGGTTTGGAAGCTTGTATGCCATAAACCATCATTGCTCCAATAGGGGGTTTGGTACTGCCTACTCCCCCACACCCCTCCCCCCACACATTTCAAACGTAAAATATTAGATCTTAATCGAAAGCCTAATAAAGATAACTTTGGTCAATCATGACACTTTTTCAACAAATTATTCAACATCAATATGTGACAGTGTGAACCTTTTAGATTCAGTACTTGGTGGCGCCCCCTTGTGCAGCAATAATTTCAACTGCGTGTTTCCTGTAACTGCGGGTCAGTCGCTCACATGGATTATGAGGCATTTTAGCCCATTTTGCCTTACAGAACTGCTCCAACTCGGTGGCATTTGAGGGCTTCCGTGAATGGACATCACGCTTCGGGTCCTGCCACAATGTTTCAATGGGGTTTAGGTCCAGACTTTGACTAGGCCGTTCTAAAATGCGTAATTTCTTCTGCGGCCGTTCTTTTGTCGATCTGCTTGTATGTTTAGGATCATTGTCGATGACTCACTTTTGCTTAAGCTCACGAACGGATGGCCTGATATTCTCCTCTAGAATCATCTGATACAATGCAGAATTCATGGTTCTGTTAATGATGGCAAGCTGTCCAGGTCCTGAGGCAGCAAAACAGCCCCAAACCATCACACTCGCCATGCTTGACGGTTAGGATGAGGTTCTTCTGTTCGAACGCAAGTGTTTGGCGAAAACCAAACCACGTTTCTCATTGAGGCCAAAAAGTTGTTTTTGACTCGTCTGGCCAGAGAACATTGTTTCAGAAGTCTTGTGGGTCATCTATGTGCTCTGGCGAACTTAAGGGCAGCAATGTTCTTTTTAGAGAGCAGTGGTTTCCTCCTGGCTATCCTTCCATGAACACCATTCTTGTTGAGTCTTTTTTCTGATGGTTGAGTCATGAACACTCACATTGGCTAAGGTGAGGGTAGCCTGCAGATCCTTGGATTTTACTCTGGAGTTCTTTGTGACTTCCTGGATGACTTGCCATTTGTTGGAGGCATTTTGGCATAATGACTGCTTCTGGGTTGAGTGACTGTGGTTTTGAACTTTCGCCATTTGTCTGGCAGTGGAGTGGTGGGGCGCCAAATGCCCAGTGCAATCCTAAATACAGGCCATCATTTGGCTGTGCCTAATAACCCTATAACTGCTGTGTCAGCACTGGCTGGATCCGGTGTGTGGTACACACATGAGCATCTTCAAGAAATCCCACCAGACTATGCATTTGGTCCCTGTGAAGCATAGTACAGAAAAACACACACGACCCCTGCAAGCTCAGAACCCAAACACACCACACCATATATATTTGTGTCTGACTGAGTGCTACTGGGATGGGGACCTCATGTATACAACCAAAGTACATATAAATGCTGCATTATTTATGCCAGGGGTCCAGTATTGAACCGGACTGTCCTGTATTTAGACACTGTCCAGTAAGAAATGAGAGGTAGTACAGGACATGTACGTGTCTGGTATTACCTCTCTGGACATAGTGACCTCACCAGCTTAAGGGGGCCGCGGGATTTCCCTGAGCGGGGAGAGGGCTGGGCAGCTTCATCCATCCTGATTGGCTGCATTACCCAGCAGCAGCCAATCATGAGGAAGTGTCAGGAGCCAGGAGCCAAGGAGAGGAGGAAACAGCGTAGAGTAGTGAGAGGGGCGTGTGTGTGTTTGTGTCTCAATTGCATTGCACCTTTCACCACTGTGTCCAGTATTTTTTGAGAAGCCACCTGCCAACCCTACGTCTGATCTATTTTTGTCCCTTCTGCCCTTAGTTTGGTTATCCATACAATAATAACTGATATATGTACTGACATTTACCACATCCAATATCTTTCAACATATACTTCATTGCAAATATTGTAGGAAAGGCCGAGGTGAATTACTCCAAAAAAATATGGAACCAAGTTAGGTGGTTTTTATTTACAGTTTTCTGTTCCCTTACAAACATTTCTCACACAAACACTGTAACAAATTACATTCAAAATACTAGTTGGACAGGGTGTGGATTAACTACATAACAATTATACAAAGGAACTGGTGCTAACAAAAGTGACATCAGAAGCACAAAGAATGAATAGTTCAGCGGATACATTGTATCCGGGCCAATTCGGCATTTTGTGGAGTCAGAGGCATTTCTATAGTTATATACCCTTTATGGGATGTATGTGTCAGAAATGTTGGCGATATATTTATGCAGATGTTGTGCTGTTGTGTAAAGCCCCTTAGCTTGCGATTTAAGGATCATCAAAAGCGGGAATTAAGGAAGGTTTATCAAAATCTACGTCGCTTTTTCTCTCATCCGTGTAAAAATAACTCATGAATAAGCACAGCCGGGATATTTTTATTTGAAGGTGTCTTTTTTTTTTTTTTTTTTAATGCATTATTTTAAGTCTTCAACAGAAACTGGCATATAAATAAAATATACATGTGTATACAGCAGATTAACGTGTACATGTTACACAATATATTGATAGAATGAACACATGTGACGTGACTGCTGCACAGTGCAGAAAGACGATTTAACCCTCCTTGGATGGACATTATAATTAAGCGTGACAAAGGGGCCAGGAGGCCTTGAAACGTTGCTCTATTGCGCACATATAACAGTGTGTGCCGGATAACGTGTCCTCCCCCCGTGTGTGCTGATTTTTGCTGTATTGCCGCTTTTTTGATACATTAAAGAAGAAACTTGGTGAGACCAAAAAGCAAAACCTAAGTCCTAAGTATTATTTTGGAGTACTGATCCAGTTTGTTTTTTGTATAGTTGTATGCATCTTGCGGTGTGGATGCGGGATCATAGCACCTCTGGCTGTGTAAGGCTGCGGCTGCACGCGCGCCTGGCGGCGCTTGCAGAGACTACAGCTGCGATCGGCGGTCTGTAGGGGAGCTCGGGGGGGGACGCGGCCATGACGAGGCATATCTGCCCTGCCATTGGCTGCGCGCCGATCACGTGATCGCGTAGCGGCACGGGAAGACAAAGTTCTTGTCTTCCCTGCCAGCGTACGCGTCACAGCGCTTTGCGCGCCCAGACGCACACAGCCACTGGGGGCTGCCCCATAGACGGCTGCGGTGTGTGGCGCGCAGGCCGTAACGCGCACCGCCGTGACCACCGGGGACTCAGCCTTAGACAGGGTGAGTGCTAGTTCATTCTATTATTATTTTTTTAAACATATAATATACATGTTGCTAACAAATAATAGTATGTAAATATCACCTCTAGCAAACCATGAGATTAACATGTATTGCATAACACAGCTCATCCATTGGCTTCCAAAAAACTCCCCAACTCAGCATCTTCAGGCTGCACACAGTTAATGACATGGAACGGACAGCACCAGAGTAACATTAGCATGAGCCTATCACGTTGGCTTTTCCATAAGCCACCCAAGCCTGCTTAAAGCCAACCAATCACAGCCTGCCTTACAGCAAACCTGGAAACCAGGCTTACATTGCCTTTTAAATTGTGGTACCTTTGTGCTGTGCCTGGTACAGAAGAAGCACAGCGACCCAATCTAACGCGTCCTTCAGCTGCGATCCACCAACATGTAACCCCAAATCTCATTTTGGCGACTGTATTCAACATGTTTGAAGTTTTCCATATTCATTGCATGTATAATGCAAAATAAGCCTTTTCACATAGATGCACAAAGCCTGCTGTACAGAGCGAGAGCCAAAAAAACGAATCTTTTCTCCCCCCCCCCCCCCCCCCCCCGATCTTAACGCCGTATTGTGTCACTTGGACTGAAACCTGGATGTAGACAATTATGCTTGACCAGGTTACATCGTCTCTGGGATTTAACAGCAGATCATTAGAAGGAGGTGTGAAGAATTACTCCGGAGAGGAACGGGTGATTCGGATCGGAAAGCAGCGGGCACCGTAATAATAGATGCGAAAGGAATAGGACTCGAGGTAAGCGTGTGAGGTACTGAGGCTCTTTTGCCTGCATGTGCGGTTTGGGGAAAATGAATGGTGTAGATTAGAAAATAACCGTGTTCTCTCTCCTGTTAGAAATCTAGCACCGGGGATCTTTAAACTGGAGATGCTTCTGGCGTCTGCTCTCTATGGCACTAAAAATAAGTCCATTGGATTTCTCATTGTTTTAGCATGAAGTGCATACAAGATAGGAGTTGCCATCCAATGAAAGCACTCACCAGTGCAACCCCTTTTCTCTGCCATTCTTAACAGTTTATAGGTTTGATGAATTACCATATTTTATAACTATGCCGCGTTGGCTGTGTATGAGTATACTATCTCTAAACTATACTATTCTACGTTCACAGATTGCTTTCAGTCTCTTCTAAGGCTCTGAACCACAAAGCTTGCAATCTAGTTTGCGTAAATGAGAAACACAGATCTTGATGCCTTTTCGGTACCATGGAGAGGGTTGACAAGGAGCTGGCACACGGGGATTTCGAACCAGCTTTGCCCACTACAAAGGCAGTCACCTCACCGCATGTATTCCTTCACGGCTACCGAAAATAGGATATTCAACGTACCGTTCTAATTCAGGTTGGAAAAAGATAGCATTTTTGTGTTGACCCTTTTGCTAAATGCAAATACTTATACTATATTTCTATTGATCTAGAAGCACAATATTTGCTATTTGTCTCACAAGGGAAACAAAATCCTTCCTGGCTCCAGTGAATCACCGTCAGATATCTTCCTGGATCAATATTCTGTCTGTGTTTTCCCTGGATCAATATTCTACCTGTTTTATCCTGACCATTTAGATCTCTCTCTGGATCAATATTCCGCCTAGGTTTTATCCTGATCTCTCCCTACATTAAATATGTGCCTGTTTTTAGTTTTCTTTGAATCATTTCCCTATATACCTTTCTTTTTCTTTATATAAAAAAAAATTAATACCCAATCCCTTCTAGTAATATATCTGCCTCCCAGTCCCCAAGTATAGTGCATTCCACATGGTCAGTGCCCCTACTGTAAAGAACCCATTTCCAATTAAATCTTCTTTCCTCTAATCTCAACGGAGAACCCTACGTTAATTGTGCAGCCAATGGGGTGAAAGGTCCCCTCCCGCATTCCTCCTGTTGACCTGGAACGTGTAGTTGTCAGTCTCTACAACAGTCTTAAATTTGCAATCTTTTCCCATAAGCCCTCCTATCTCCATCAGTTCGCTGGTTCTTCTCTGCAATACTTCCCAATCCCGTGAAGTATATTTTTCATAGTACGGTTCCCCAAATTCTACTCCATATTTAAGGTGCAGTGTTACAGATCATTAGAAGGGTGCCAGCCCCCTCTGCTCTCACGCTCTGTGCATGAGCTCACCTGTGCATTTTTACCAAATGTGCAATACATAAAAACATTACGTGGGAACTCGGGAGAAACGTTGCTTAAATTCCACCATTAGTTATTCAGGTGGAGTTTAAAGCCATTCTTTACACGTGTGCCATTGGGCAGCGGTATCTCAACGGTAATATCGCTGCCTTTCAAGCAGGTGAACATGCTCTAAATCCCAGTGCCAGCTCTGTTTGTGACCTTGGCAAGGCCGCGACTATAGTTCGCAAATAAAAGGATGTTCTTCAATGAGGAAGGCCATAGAACGCGCGACTTACCGGTCGCGCTACAGCCCGGGCAGACAAAATAATTCGATTTTGCAGCGTGACGGCTGGGTCACATGAGCGGTTCAGCCAATGAGGGCGAACCGCTCGCGTGATGTCAAGCCTACCCTATACTTACTAATGTAAAAACTTAGTTTCCGTGGGAGTGCTGTTGGGGTCTCTCAAGACCTCGGGTTGCTGTTTGGAAGAGCGCAAGTTCAAACCTCCAGCTCGAATCGGCACCAAGCCTCATTCTAGGGTGTCTCTGGCGAACCCTCGGAGCACAAAGCGTAGTTAGTTTACACGCTAACTCCGGAGAGAACTTTACATCGAACCTAGTACTCTATCTCAGTCTATTAGGGGGGGAGCTGCTGACCAATCACAGTGCAGATGCTACGTGCTGTCCAATCACAGAGCGGGGCCCACCTGTGATGGACCAATCTGGGCCGGTGGGTTGACTGTATGTCTAGGGCAGCACACGGGTGGGCTTAAGGTGAGCGGGAATTTCAAACCAGCCAGTGGGAACAGCGCCTACGGGGCTCGTACCCAACCACAGTTCCCACAGGCGGCCGGAGATCTCCCGCAGGGATAGACATCCCAGTGTCTGGGATGAACAAAGGCTCCGCTCTCTGAGCCAACCTCTCTCCCAGACCTGAGTGTCGCCCATCTCCACTATCACCTTGTCCCCAAGCACTCCGCCCACCCCCACTCCCCTCCCCCCACCCCCACTCCCCTCCCCCACTCCACTCCCCCCCCCTTGTGTAGCACAAACCCAGATTCCTTTGTGTGCAGGCTGGAGAAGTGAATGACCCGCCTGGTACACAAAGGAGACACAGACGCACATGTATCACATTTTGCATTTAATAAAGTGTGACATGCACATGATTACAGTACAGTTTGGTCATTTTAACCAGGATAAAATGGAAATCCTGTGTATCCGTCTAGACGGATAGGGGGCAATGGCTGGGCTTATTAACCTTTGATATGCCAGCCACATTTGGATGAATCCATACAGTTTTGGACACACTGCAATTGCAGAGCAGTAATAATAATGGGGTATATGTATCAAGGCAATTTTAGCGCGAAACCGATGCATTTACACCTTGCCCCCTATGTATCAAAGAAGTCTGCCCCATATGCCCCAGTTTGCACCTTTGGGAGAGTCAGTAGGAGGAGTTGGGGGGAGTTACATGGTGCACAGATTATAATGAGATGTATCACATTCTGCCCCATATGCCCCAGTTTGCACCTTGGGGAGAGTCAGTAGGAGGAGTTGGGAGGAGTTACATGGTGCACAGATTATAATGAGATGTATCACATTCTGCGTCTCTGCCCCAGCTTGCACCTTGGGGAGAGTCAGTAGGAGGAGTTGGGGGGAGTTACATGGTGCACAGATTATAATGAGATGTATCACATTCTGTGTCTCTGTCCCAGTTTGCACCTTGGGGAGAGTCAGTAGGAGGAGTTGGGAGGAGTTACATGGTGCACAGATTATAATGAGATGTATCACATTCTGCGTCTCTGCCCCAGCTTGCACCTTGGGGAGAGTCAGTAGGAGGAGTTGGGGGGAGTTACATGGCGCACAGATTATAATGAGATGTATCACATTCTGCGTCTCTGTCCCAGTTTGCACCTTGGGGAGAGTCAGTAGGAGGAGTTGGGGAAGAGTTACATGGTGCACAGATTATAATGAGATGTGTCACATTCTGCGTCTCTGCCCCAGTTTGCCCCTTGGGGAGAGTCAGTAGGAGGAGTTGGGGAGGAGTTACATGGTGCACAGATTATAATGAGATGTATCACATTCTGCGTCTCTGCCCCAGCTTGCCCCTTGGGGAGAGTCAGTAGGAGGAGTTGGGGAGGAGTTACATGATGCACAGATTATAATGAGATGTATCACATTCTGCGTCTGCCTCAGCTTGCACCTTGGGGAGAGTCAGTAGGAGGAGTTGGGGGGAGTTACATGGTGCACAGATTATAATGGGATGTATCACATTCTGCGTCCCTGCCCCAGCTTGCACCTTGGGGAGAGTCAGTAGGAGGAGTTGGGGGGAGTTACATGGTGCACAGATTATAATGAGATGTATCACATTCTGCGTCTGCCTCAGCTTGCACCTTGGGGAGAGTCAGTAGGAGGAGGTGGGAGGAGTTACATGGTGCACAGATTATAATGAGATGTATCACATTCTGCGTCTGCCTCAACTTGCACCTTGGGGAGAGTCAGTAGGAGGAGTTGGGGGGAGTTACATGGTGCACAGATTATAATGGGATGTATCACATTCTGCGTCCCTGCCCCAGCTTGCACCTTGGGGAGAGTCAGTAGGAGGAGTTGGAGGGAGTTACATGGTGGACAGATTATAATGGGATGTATCACATTCTGTGTCTCTGTCCTAGTTTGCGCCTTGGGGAGAGTCGGTAGGAGGAGTTGGGAAGGAGTTACATGGTGCACAGATTATAATGAGATGTATCACATTCTGCGTCTGCCTCAGTTTGCACCTTGGGGAGAGTCAGTAGGAGGAGGTGGGAGGAGTTACATGGTGCACAGATTATAATGAGATGTATCACATTCTGCGTCCCTGCCCCAGCTTGCACCTTGGGGAGAGTCAGTAGGAGGAGTTGGGAGGAGTTAGATGGCGCACAGATTATAATGAGATGTATCACATACTGCGTCTCTGCCCCAGCTTGCACCTTGGGGAGAGTCAGTAGGAGGAGTTGGGAGGAGTTACATGGTGCACAGATTATAATGAGATGTATTACATTCTGCCCCATATGCCCCAGTTTGCACCTTGGGGGGAGTCGGTAGGAGGAGTTGGGGAGGAGTTACATGGTGCACAGATTATAATGAGATGTATCATATTCTGCGTCTTTGCCCCAGCTTGCACCTTGGGGAGAGTCAGTAGGAGGAGTTGGGGGGGGGGGGGGAGTTACATGGTGCACAGATTATAATGAGATGTATCACATTCTGCCCCATATGCCCCAGTTTGCACCTTGGGGAGAGTCAGTAGGAGGAGTTGGGGGGGAGTTACATGGTGCACAGATTATAATGAGATGTATCACATTCTGCGTCCCTGCCCCAACTTGCACCTTGGGGAGAGTCAGTAGAAGGAGTTGGGAGGAGTTAGATGGCGCACAGATTATAATGAGATGTATCACATTCTGCGTCCCTGCCCCAACTTGCACCTTGGGGAGAGTCAGTAGGAGGAGTTAGATGGCGCACAGATTATAATGAGATGTATCACATTCTGCGTCTCTGCCCCAGCTTGCACCTTGGGGAGAGTCACTAGGAGGAGTTGAAAGGAGTTACATGGTGCACAGATTATAATGAGATGTATCATATTCTGCGTCTTTGCCCCAGCTTGCACCTTGGGGAGAGTCAGTAGGAGGAGTTGGGGGGGGGAAGGTTACATGGTGCACAGATTATAATGAGATGTATCACAGTCTGCATCTATGCCCCAGTTTGCACCTTGGGGAGAGTCAGTAGGAGGAGTTGGGAGGAGTTACATGGTGTACAGGTTATAATGAGATGTATCACATTCTGCGTCCCTGCCCCAGCTTGCACCTTGGGGAGAGTCAGTAGGAGGAGTTGGGGGGGAGTTACATGGTGCACAGATTATAATGAGATGTATCACATTCTGCGTCTCTGCCCCAGCTTGCACCTTGGGGAGAGTCAGTAGGAGGAGTTGGAAGGTGTTACATGGTGCACAGATTATAATGAGATGTATCACATTCTGCGTCTCTGTCTCAGCTTGCACCTTGGGGAGAGTCAGTAAGAGGAGTTGGGGAGGAGTTACATGGTGCACAGATTATAATGAGATGTATCACATTCTGCGTCTCTGCCCCAGCTTGCACCTTGGGGAGAGTCAGTAGGAGGAGTTGGGGGGGGGGTGTTACATGGTGCACAGATTATAATGAGATGTATCACATTCTGCGTCTCTGTCTCAGCTTGCACCTTGGGGAGAGTCAGTAGGAGGAGTTGGGGGGAGTTACATGGTGCACAGATTATAATGAGATGTATCACATTCTGCGTCTCTGTCTCAGCTTGCACCTTGGGGAGAGTCAGTAGGAGGAGTTGGGAGGAGTTACATGGTGCACAGATTATAATGAGATGTATCACATTCTGCGTCTCTGTCCCAGCTTGCACCTTGGGGAGAGTCAGTAGGAGGAGTTGGGGGGGAGTTACATGGTGCACAGATTATAATGAGATGTATCACATTCTGCGTCTCTGCCCCAGCTTGCACCTTGGGGAGAGTCAGTAGGAGGAGTTGGGGGGAGTTACATGGTGCACAGATTATAATGAGATGTATTACATTCTGCGTCTCTGTCCCAGCTTGCACCTTGGGGAGAGTCAGTAGGAGGAGTTGGGGGGGAGTTACATGGTGCACAGATTATAATGAGATGTATCACATTCTGCATCCCTGTCCCAGCTTGCACCTTGGGGAGAGTCAGTAGGAGGAGTTGGGGGGGAGTTACATGGTGCACAGATTATAATGAGATGTATTACATTCTGCCCCATATGCCCCATCTTGCACCTTGGGGAGAGTCAGTAGGAGGAGTTGGGGGGGAGTTACATGGTGCACAGATTATAATGAGATGTATCACATTCTGTGTCTCTGCCCCAGCTTGCACCTTGGGGAGAGTCGGTAGGAGGAGGTGGGGAGAGTTACATGGTGCACAGATTATAATGAGATGTATCACATTCTGCGTCTCTGTCCCAGCTTGCACCTTGGGGAGAGTCAGTAGGAGGAGTTGGGGGGAGTTACATGGTGCACAGGTTATAATGAGATGTATCACATTCTGCGTCTCTGCCCCAGCTTGCACCTTGGGGAGAGTCAGTAGGAGGAGTTGGGGGGAGTTACATGGTGCACAGATTATAATGGGATGTATCACATTCTGTGTCTCTGTCCCAGCTTGCACCTTGGGGAGAGTCGGTAGGAGGAGTTGGGGGGAGTTACATGGTGCACAGGTTATAATGAGATGTATCACATTCTGCGTCTCTGTCCCAGCTTGCACCTTGGGGAGAGTCAGTAGGAGGAGTTGGGGGGAGTTACATGGTGCACAGATTATAATGGGATGTATCACATTCTGTGTCTCTGTCCCAGCTTGCACCTTGGGGAGAGTCGGTAGGAGGAGGTGGGGAGGAGCAACGTGCAAAACCATGATTGTTCTACAATAAGCAAAAGGTGAATGGGCATCACAAAATGCGAATAAGACCAAATGAAAAAAAACATCCTTTAATTAACACAATGAACGCATTTTACGTTATATGTATTTCAATGTAAAAACTGATATGATTACGGTGAAACGGTATAACACGGATTACGTTTTCCCGTGTCTGAAAGAATTCAGCGCAGTTCAGTTTTGATTTAACATTGTTATTTTTTTCGAATTGGGAGCGTAATTCAGTATAATCCAAGCGGCCAATCCTTTGGCGTATATAGTGAGTGAACCCGCGGAAGTGAGAAATCTGTGGGGGGGTGGAGAATCTCGACTGTATATAGGGACATGTATTATATTAAATGCATCTGTACTCTATATACAGGGCCATGTATTATATTAACTGCATCTGCACTCTTTATATACAGGGCCATGTATTATATTAACTAAATCTGTCCTCTATATTCAGGGCCATGTATTATATTAATTAAATCTGTACTCTTTATATACAGGGCCATGTATTATATTAACTGCATCTGTCCTCTATATACAGGGCCATGTATTATATTAACTAACGACTGGGGTTGTGTAATCGGGCGCTCTTAAATCATGTGCAATAAAAGTGAAATAAACACAATTAGTAACGAATGTGATTAAATTACTATGGATAAATCATGTGACAGTGTTAAGAATAGTGAAAACATTATTTTTTATAAAAGTGAACTAAGTAAACAATCAATATAAAATGAGTGATAATACAAATTGTGATTTATATATATATATATATATATATATAAAACAACACCAACTGAAAATAATAAATTGATTGAAAAGCAGTTCAACAAAACCCTTTATAGATTGTTCTCGAGTCCGTCTTCCAGTAATCTTCCAACGTAACGGGAGCGCAAGGTGTTCACAGCGTTTCTCATGAAAAAGATACAAGAGAAAACAACATCGGGGAACCAGTATTCAGACCAGTGGGATATAATAAACTGGAGGTCAATTTAACTCACACTTTGTCCCAAGGAATAGCGCACAACAGAGACTCTATCTCTCTCTGAAGGGAGCAAATTGCAGTTGTAGACCACGATACAGATCACAGTGTGTTTCACACCTGTGAGGAATCGTCCTCCTCAGATCGATACCATACAGGGAAAGAAAGGAGCTAATATAGGGTACTATATCTTGAAAATTGTAATCAAAAGTAACAGCATGAACAATAAAATTCACTCACATTTTGTATTAAAAGAAGAATTGTACAAAATCCCAATCACCTAGAAGAGGGGCTGCAGCACACGTTGGATTTACAGAGAGGTTGATTGGAGGACAGTCTTCTCCTGTTGATTTGGACATTTCTTTGCCTTAGCATTTATTTTGTGTACATATTATTGCTAGCTGATCTCATTTGGGTTTATCATTGTACTTGGGGCACAGGGTATAGGAAAGTACCTTTGGTCCTCTTGACCTTAGGGAACGGGCCCGAGGAAGGGGTTATTACCCCAAAACGTTGCCCCCCTATTTTCCCTTTTTCCTTCCCCCTCCCCCTGTAGTGCTTTCTTGTCCTTCCCCCCCCCCCTGTGTTTTTTCCCCCTTAAACCTAGAAAGTATTGACCACTGTTGTCAGTTTGCTGCTCACGTGTATGACACTGTTCCAAAGTTTTGTTCTTGTGCTTTCATGATTAAATAAGTCGATTTTGGCATATTCCTAGCTTTCTGATCATCTTTGTATGGTCGGTGAGTGCTTGGAAACACCCCCCCCCCCCCCTTTTTCCTTGATATCTTGGAGGAATAATTTTCCTCCCTGTTCCCTTGAGAACCCTGGATCCAGCTTCAAGTATATTTTGAGTGCTGTCTATCTCCAGATTTGTTTATATATTGATGTACACGTATTTTACATTGTTCAATTTCCAGGTCGAAAATGCTAATTGTTTTACTGCGCTAGTTATAAATTCTGTTTGCTTTTCTTTATGTTTTACAGCTGGAACAAACTAATTAAGAAAGAAGAAATAAAAGAGGCTTTGAATGAAAGGGAAATCTCTATGCAATGACGAAACGTTTAAAACGTACAGGAACGCACATACTTGGATCAAGTCGTTAAAACGGCGCTATAATAATGTTCCTACGGAAGATATCTGGGATATTTCCAGCCGGTTTCGGTCTACGTCTTTCTCAAAAATTTGTATTCCTCTTATTTTTATCTGGATTTATTACACTTTGCTTTGGCACGCTGTTCCTTTTGCCAGATACATCGAAATTCAAACGGATTTTTTTATCCGGTACACAGAGACATCCTGCGGAAAGGACGCACAGTTACGCTGGAAAGAAAATTAACAAGACAACAGTCGGAGGTCAGAAGTCTTTCTTGCGGAGCACAAACCATGACAGGGGCGAATCCAAAGATACATTTGAAACGGGTGTAGAATCTTTGGGATTTAAAAGCAACAAGGGTGATGGACGTGTGTTCGGCGAAAAAATAGACGCGCCGCATACCAAAAATAAGGAAAACGACGTAGCCACGGCTGGGAAACACCAACTTGAGTTTGTGTTTAATTATGAAGCTTTCCGAAAAACTCTTAAATATCCACCGCTGGGTAATAGGCCTGAACCGAGAGATACTGAAACACTGGAAAAAAGGAATAAAGTCAAAGAGGTATCTCTTTATTTCAATGTCACTGATATTTTGTGTTATATGGTCAGTTTAATTTGGGGAATCTTGAGCAATTGTCCATTAAAAATGTCGCCCTGAAACACGTTGTGTTGGATGACATGTTGGGTTTAGATCGCCTTGTGGTATGCCGGGGGTGGCCGACGCCAGTGCTCAAGGGCCACCAACAGCTCAGGTTTTTAAAGGACGTCCCTGGTTCAGCACAGGTGGCTCAATCAGTTGTTGACTGAGTCACTGATTGAGCCACCTGTGCTGAATCAGGGATATCCTTCAAACCTGACCTGATGGTGGCTTTTGAGGACTGGAGTTGGCCACCCCTGGCCTACCTGTATATGGATGCTTCATGAAGGGCATGTTATCATCTCACTGATAGTATGAAGGTGGAATGTACTGTATTATAACATGATATAAGGACGCTTACAACATGTATGGACATGTCACTTTATGGAAGGGGCAAGAACAGAAGAGCAGAGACCAAGTCATCATTGTCATTGTCATCGTCATCATCATGTTGCTATTGTGTATCATCAGGAATTTCCTATTAGATTGATAATGCAGAACCATTCATTATTAAGCCCACCGTCGTCGTCATCATCATCTTCATAATCACGTTTCTATCATGTTTATCAAGCAATGGCCTATGGTCATTTGGTGCCAATAATAACAGTCAATGTCGATATTTCTAGCAGTTTGTGGCATAGGAACTATTAGAAATAAACCTCAGTGGATTGGTATCGATAACAAATAAAGGCGAATTGCAGTCCATGAACACAGCGAGATGTTTTGGTGATGGTTTTTTTTTATTCTCGTATGCACTTATGGAAGGCTAATGCCAACATTGTGGGACAATTACAGGTCATTCGGTCCTAGATTTACTAAGATGGACACAAGACACTGAACGCACAAGACACCACACAGTGAAATAAGGAACCTTATGGTCAATTAACATGGATCGGCCGTACGGTATATTATGGCGCTGTAATGTGTATACAGCTTAGCACCACATTATATATATGTGCCTCTGTATACCACCCCTGCACAGCATATACATATGCTTCTGTATACCAGCCGCGTACATCATATATATGTGCCTCTATACTACCCCTGGCCCCATACATCAAATATATATGCCTCTGTATACCACCTCAGGTGGCTCAATCAGTAGCTCAGTTGTTGACTGAGCCATCTCTGCTGAAGCAGGGATATCCTGAAAACCTGACCTGCTAGTGGCCCTTGAGGACTGGAGTTGGCTGCCTCTGATGCACACGTACCTCTGCATACCAACCACATACAGCACATACATGTGCAGAGGGAAGATAATTAGTTATCCACATTGTTCACAAATGGCTTTGTTCTCCTGGCGTCGCAGTGCTGCAGAGCCACAAAGTCCTCTCAATCTTGGTCAACTTCCATGTTTTTCCATTTTTTTTATTATTACAAATACATCAGACGAGCAGGAAAAGCCGTAAGAATAGCCCCCAATCTCAGGCGCTACCCTAAACGGCAAAGAATTCCCACCGCCCAGAAAGGTGTGATATACACACATTGTTATAGTGACGGTAAGCTGTAATTGTAATTGATGCAATAAAACTCATTTTAAAAGTGATCAAAAATAAAGATCTAGATGTCCCGCCCAGATATCACCAGAGTCTTATCATAATAGGAGTGGCAGCCAATCAAAGAGAAGGAGCGGCTCAGCGAGTAAAGACACTGACTGGCACTGAGTTTGAAGCGACCTTGGGTGAGTCACTTTATCTCCCTGTGCCTCAGGCAGCAAAAAACATAGAGTGCAAGCTCCACGGAGCAGGGACTTGTGCCTGCAAAATGTCTCTGTAAAGCGCTACGTAAAACTAGCAGCACTATACAAGAACATGCTATTGTTATTATTATACCAATTCTGAATACTGGGTAGATTAACATGTATAAAATCACTAATAGGTCCATTATAAGAGACATAGGTATTACATGTACCACACAATATGTTTTTGTTCCCCATGGCTGCTAAATGGTTAAGTGTTTCCTTTTCCCTTGACTCACACCCTCTAATAACTTGTCTGGATGGGAGCAGACAGAATTGCTAATTATTGTAAGTAATTATAGTCTGAAAGGATAACAAAAACAGTTATCAAGTTAACGTGTCTGTTTCTCACTGAGCTACTATAATTACTACTTTGAAAAAGTGTAACACTTTGCTTTTTATTGTAAGGCCAACAGAACCATACAGAACCATACAGAACCATACAGAACCATACAGAACCATACAGAACCATACAGAAGCACACAGAAGCACACAGAACCACACAGAAGCACACAGAACCAGCTCCTATTGTAATGTCACTAGAAATTAGCACTTAGGCTTTGGAAATGGTTAAATCACTGGTATAAAGCTAATGATATTCTGCTCAGACACAAGTCAATATGAAATACGATCCCATTATTTATATATATATATATATATATATATATATATATCAAATGGAAATATTACTGTGTGCTCATTTGCATGTCTTAGACAGGACTGCAACCCTGCCTTTCACCAATATCACCCAGTACTTCCACTGCAGCAAGGGATTCTGGGAAATGACATGCAAATGAGCATAACTTAACTGTGTGTGTGTGTATATATAAGGTTTCATTTCTTCTTCTACTCTGTAGTAGCATAATAATATTTATTAATATATACCGTTGATACCAAAGAGCTTACAATCTAATGTTGGCATATAAGGCACAGAGAGGCAGTGATTTTCCCAGAGTTATAAAGAAACCGGGCATATCCCGAAATAATAACAGTTGCAGATACGGGGAATGAAGTCAACACCTCAGTGTTATTGGCACCACCGAATAACCTACTGATCTTAACAGCACAAGCATCGTCCGGAGTCCTACACAACGACATCAGCCAGGTTTCTGGGGAGTTAGCATCACGCGTCAGACACAAGATCTTTCTTACTTTGAATTACAGAATACACGGCACCATATATCATTACTTATTTCCTCTTAGGGGGTCCGTGTCATTTGTCCGCAAACCATGGGCGGGGGCTTCTCCTGCGGCCCCCAATCGCTGGCCACACCAGAAGCCCCCTCTCTCCCCAGTGCAGAGGGAGCGGTGATGTTGCTGGTGTTGGATCATAGCTTCTCCTCCCCTCCCCTAGCAGCTTAATGGGGTTAGGGCGCTGAGCAATACTGGGCCGCTTCTCTCCTGCGATAATCACTAGCTCCCTGTGTAAGGAAAGGAGCAGGGCAGTCTCACCAGCATATAAAGCTCCCTCCCACATCTGCAATGTCCCTTCTGCCTGTGTAACACACACACACACACACACACACACACACGATAAGAAAACAGCAAGCACTCCAAGATTGTAATCCAAAGAAACCTGGTGCTAATCCCATAAAGAATGTCAAGAGCACATGTGTCTGTTCTAATACATTATTCTTGCACACTCACTTCTGAGTGCTGCCTCTTTTTGCAGTTCTGCTGCCCTGCTGGATGGTAATGTAATATATATATATATATATATATATATATATATATATATATATATATACACAGTGGTCGACAAATCACCCAAAAATCTACTCGCCGAACAAAAAAATCTACTCGCCACCTAGTACCACACGTGTGCTGCTTGGGCCAATAAGAGCTCGCCACGATGTTAAATCCACTCGCCCGGGACGAGCAAATGTATAGGTTTGTCGAACACTGAATATATATATATATACAGTATGTTGCAGTGCATTATGTTGCCTACCACTGCTCTATGAAGTGAGGCAAACTTGTATCAGGATCTTCGTGGCAGTGATGCCCGATATGCGTCAGCTTGTGACTTAGAACAGGGGTGCGCAAAGTTTTCTCCCTGCGCCCCCATGCCTGCTCTCTTCCCCTGCTCATGACACGCCCTGCTCGGCTCCGGTGTCACAGGACCCCGCGGCGTCATTTGGCACCGGGTTACCATGGCGACGCGTCGCCCGAAGACCAGGTAGGAGAAGTTACAGAGGCCTCACGCGGTCCCCCCGGCATTTCATTTAAATGCCTTGGGCACGGGTGTGGGACCTCTGTAACCGCCGCGCCCCCCACCAGAAAATCTCGCGCGCCCCCCCCAGTTTGCGCACCCCCAATGACTCATTCGCATTTCATTATCACTCTCGTCTCTTTGAGTTAATGCTCTGCTCTTTACAGGAGGGGAAAAGGCTGCACATGATAGTATTGTCTTTAGCAAATACAGAGTTACTACTAACATGATGTTACACATAGGCTAAAGTCAATTATAAATGGCTGAATGGAGTTTAGTAAATGTGGGCCATAGACGCCTCCATTTTTCCCAATAGAGATCTTCTCTGTTATACAGTGTTATATAGAGTTATACAGTGTTATATAGAGTTATTCAGTGTTATATAGTTATACAGTGTTATATAGTTATACAGTGTTATATAGTTATACAGTGTTATATAGTTATACAGTGTTATAGAGTTATACAGTGTTATATAGTTATACAGTGTTATATAGTTATACAGTGTTATAGAGTTATACAGTGTTATATAGTTATACAGTGTTATATAGTGTCATGTTGTACAGTAATACAGTGTATAGTTTTATACAATGTTTTACCAGGAAGTAATACATTGAGAGTTACGTCTCATTTTCAAGAATATCCTGGGCTCAGAGTTATGATGACAAATATACAGCTACATTAAATGAACAGAGGTTATATATTATATTTAAAGACATTGCATGCACAGTCAGAGATGATATATATTATAGGCTATGTAACAGTTACAGACCAGAATAAAATGTGAGACAGCCTTAGTTTTGAAAGAACTTAAGCTGGTGTTGGATGTGAGAGTCTGGTAGGTTGTTCCAGTTTTGGGGGGCACGGTAAGAGAAGGAGGAGCGTCCGGATACTTTGCTGAACTTTGGGACCATGAACAGTGTTTTGGAGTCTGATCTGAGATGATAAATGCTGCATGTGGTAGGGGTGAGGAGCTTTTTCAGACAGCTGGGTAGCTTGCCCAGAAGGACAAGACGGGGAAAATGTACTTTGCGCCTTATATAGTGTTATACAGTGTTATATAGGGTTTCTTGTCTCTGTTCCATTGCAGATGATGAAGTTTGCTTGGGATAGTTACAAGCAATATGCGTGGGGTAAAAATGAACTGCATCCACTGACCAAGAATGGACATTTCGGAAGTTTGTTTGGTAAGTTGCATAAAAAAACCTTTCGCTTCCAGAGTGGCCCGTGATACGTTGCAGAGCTATACGTTGCAGAGCTATACGTCGCAGAGCTATACGTTGCTGGCCCCATAGGCAGCTAGAAGAGTGAAATAACGTTCTGTAACCTGGAACGTTAAGAGCCTACATACAGATGTAGTCAATTAATATAAGCATGGACTGGTTAGAAGTTCACAGATAACACGACCCCCCCCCGCGTTCCCTCCCTCCCCCCCCCCGCGTTCCCTCCCTCCCCCCCCCCACGTTCCCTCCCTCCCCCCCCCGCGTTCCCTCCCTCCCCCCCCGCGTTCCCTCCCTCCCCCCCCGCGTTCCCTCCCTCCCCCCTCCGCGTTCCCTCCCTCCCCCCTCCGCGTTCCCTCCCTCCCCCCTCCGCGTTCCCTCCCTCCCCCCTCCGCGTTCCCTCCCTCCCCCCCCCCGCGTTCCCTCCCTCCCCCCCCCGCGTTCCCTCCCTCCCCCCCCCGCGTTCCCTCCCTCCCCCTCCGCGTTCCCTCCCTCCCCCCCCGCGTTCCCTCCCTCCCCCCCTGCGTTCCCTCCCTCCCCCCCATGTTTCCTCCCTCCCCCCCCCCGCGTTCCCTCCCTCCCCCCCCCGCCCCGCATTCCCTCCCTCCCCCCCGCGTTCCCTCCCCCCCCGCATTCCCTCCCTCCCCCCCGCGTTCCCTCCCTCCCCCCTCCCGCCCCCTCCCTCCCCCCTCCCGCCCCCTCCCTCCCCCCCCGCGTTCCCTCCCTCCCCCCCCGCGTTCCCTCCCTCCCCCATCCCGCCCCGCATTCCCTCCCCCCCCACGTTCCCTCCCTCCCCGCCCCGCATTCCCTCCCTCCCCCCCCCGCGTTCCCTCTTTCCCCCCCGCGTTCCCTCCCTCCCCCCCCGCGTTCCCTCCCTCCCCCCCCGCGTTCCCTCCCTCCCCCCTCCCGCCCCGCATTCCCTCCCTCCCCCCCCCACGTTCCCTCCCTCCCCCCCACGTTCCCTCCCTCCCCCCCCGCGTACCCTCCCTCCCCCCCCGCGTTCCCTCCCTCCCCCCCCGCGTTCCCTCCCTCCCCCCTCCGCGTTCCCTCCCTCCCCCGCGTTCCCTCCCTCCCCCCCCGCGTTCCCTCCCTCCCCCTCCGCGTTCCCTCCCTCCCCCCCCCGCGTTCCCTCCCTCCCCCCCCGCGTTCCCTCCCTCCCCCCCGCGTTCCCTCCCTCCCCCCCACGTTCCCTCCCTCCCCCCCCCGCGTTCCCTCCCTCCCCCCCCGCGTTCCCTCCCTCCCCCCTCCGCGTTCCCTCCCTCCCCCCCCGCGTTCCCTCCCTCCCCCCCCGCGTTCCCTCCCTCCCCCTCCGCGTTCCCTCCCTCCCCCCCGCGTTCCCTCCCTCCCCCCCCGCGTTCCCTCCCTCCCCCCCCGCGTTCCCTCCCTCCCCCCCCACGTTCCCTCCCTCCCCCCCCGCGTTCCCTCCCTCCCCCCTCCGCGTTCCCTCCCTCCCCCCTCCGCGTTCCCTCCCTCCCCCCCCCGCATTCCATCCCTCCCCCCCCCGCATTCCCTCCCTCCCCCCCCCTCCCCCATGGCTTTTGGTGCACGTTACGGTTATTTGAATGGAGCAGCTTCGAAATCTCGCGTTGTGGATTTCCCGACACGCTAGAAGTTATAATAACAGGCGCC
Organism: Ascaphus truei; assembly: GCF_040206685.1. Lineage (NCBI taxonomy): Eukaryota > Metazoa > Chordata > Amphibia > Anura > Ascaphidae > Ascaphus > Ascaphus truei. The sequence continues at coordinate 27,659,751 of NC_134488.1, forward strand.
ACATATCTGTGACAAGGAAAATGTGGTGCGATTCTTTCGGGAAACCATACAACTTCTCAGAAAAGACTAAAGTACCTCAACAGCTTGGAAAAGGGGATATCACTTTCAAATATATAAAGGGTTTCCACGAGGTGCAGGAGGGGGAAGCATATTTCAGAGAAAGCGATGTGCTAGAACGAGAGGTCACGCTCTGGCGCTGGATACTAAGGGTGGTGGATACATGGCAGAGCTTCCCAGCAGAGGTGGTAGAGGCTAATCCACTAAGGCAGGGCTGCGCAAACTTTTCCCCCTGTGCCCCCCTGCTTGCTCTCCCCCCCTGCTCGCGCCCCCCTCCTTACCTTTGTCTTCGGTGTCAAATGAAGCCGCGGGGTCACGTGACATCACAGGGCCATGGCGACGCGTCGCTGAAGACAAGGTAACGGACGTTGCAGAGGCCTCACGCGATCCCCCGGCATTTAATTTGAATGCCTTGGGGAAGAGCGCGGGGCTTCTGCAACCGCCGCGCTCCCCCCCTGGAAAATCTTACCCCCCCCCCCAGTGTGCGCTCCCCTGTACTAAGGGAATACAAAGTGCTTGAGATACAAATAAGGCTATCCTAAATAGTTACGAACGCAGAGGATCAAAGAGGGTGGAAGGTTTCACAGCACACAGGAACATGGGGAGACGGTGGGTAACGTGGTTCCTATCTGCTGTTAAATTCTATGTTTCTGTGTTTTAAAATATGATAAGGGGCTCGGTTTCTTGTAGATGTGTTACAGACTTTCCAAATGCAACTTAAAGAGTTTCATAAAGTGTAATGTAAAATAACATACTATGGCCCAGAGCCACCAAAGGGAGCTAAGGTTTAACATTCACGTAAATTGGGCGTAAAGGCGAGTTAAAGCTTAGCACTGTTTAGTGGATCTGTGCCTGTGTATGGATATTTGGAACTTTCCAACGATGTGTTTCAATGTGTTCTATTCAGTTCTTGGAAATATATATGAACCCTATTCTTTATGAATGAGTAAATGGTCCAGTGGAAGCTCCTATGAAATGTGGGGTCTCTCATCTCTTTATACTCCAACATGCACGTAGCTCCTCGCCATAGGGATAAAGGTAGATGTGACAGCTCTCCAGGATTTTCTAGGCGTCTTATTGACGTGGAATTAATCTCACTTGATTTTTAGCCTCAGCAGTGTCATCTAATTAGAAATAACATTAAATATTTTTTTTACATTGGTAAACATGGTAACTTAAAACATGGAAGTGGTTGGGTTTCCTTCTGGGTGATTTTACTGTGTGTTGAGTGGGACCATGAATAGGAAAAGTGTCCACTCTGACTATACCCTCCTTCCAATTACAACGTTGGCAAAGAGTAGAGCGGGGATGGTCCACTCCAGTTCCCAACAGTCCAGTCCCTTGAGGGCGTGAGCTGGCCACCCCTGGGGTAGGGGGTTGATTGACACGCACACTTTACTAGGAGTCCCCATTAAAACGTTTCTTCATTTCCCACAAAAGCCAAAAGAGACCATTTTTTTCCATTACATTTATTGAGAAAACCAATTCTATTCTGCAAGCAGGATGGATAAACTCAGATAGCGATGAGACCTTGAGATGTTCTTATTATTGACTGCATAGCGACAGATGCTGGATAATGTAGCTTTGAAGTGAAGTATTTATTAGTAGCACGAACGAGAGGTTATGGTGGTATTAATACTAGGGGGCATGGAGTATTCATTTAATTTAGAGTTGAATGCAGACACATTGTATGGTTTTAGCCATCATTCATGAAACAGCACAACTATGTGACTGTAACCATAATCTCTATATATCTTTATTGTTCAACTTTGTCTGATGCTCCATCTATTCTGTAACATGGTGATCAGTCTTAACACAGGCGTCTCACACACAGGCGGACTTCAAGGAGCTACAATTGTAGATGCCTTGGACACACTTTTCATCATGGATTTAAAGGAGGAGTTTGAAGCTGCACAGATATGGGTCGAAAACAGCCTTGATCTGAACGTGGTAAGATAATGACTAAGGCAGGGGTACTCAACTCCAGTCCTCAAAAACAACAGGTCAGGTTTTCAGATTTCAGGATATCCCAGCTTCAGCACAGGTGGCTCAATCGGAGGTGGTGAAGCTGGGACTGATTCAGCCACCTGTGCTGAAGCAGGGACTTATTGAGCCACCTGTGGTGAAGCTGGAATATCCTGAAAACCTGTCCTGTTGAGGGTGGGGGGACTTGAGGACTGGAGTTGAGCACGCCTGGTCTAAGACACAGCTTGCGTGTGTGAGCATCAGCTCTACGTGAATAACGTCACTGAGGGATATAATTCATCGTGCATTGGCCCTGCCAATCTGTAAGCGGAATAGAGTCTAGGATTAACTGTGGGCCCATTTGAGGGGCAGTGCCAGAGGACAAGCAGTAAAAAACATAGAGCACTGCAACAAAGAGAACCGGAGGCAGGATGAAATGGGAAAAAATACAAAAGTTTTATTAGCAAAAATTGCCCAATGGGAGCTAAAAAGACCCTCTGCCTCTATCGTACCCTTCAATGCGATTGGACTGCAAGATTTCCTGGAGTACCACATGGAGATTCTTTTCTCCTATGTAGTTAGAGGACAAGCAGTAGAGGGTGGGGGGCTGAACTGTGTAAATAGTTGTGAAACATGAAAAGAGGAGGAACGACGCTGTTTTTGCATCATTGTTTGATTTATTAATAATGGTCAAAAACATGCATATTGAAAAATGGAAACAATCATTTATATACATTTTATACAATGAAGAATATCACTTGTGAGCACATTCACATGTCTTAGACAGGTCTGCAACCCTGCCTTTCAACCATTATCACCTAGCATACAGTGCTTTTACCACTGCAGTGGGAGCACTGTATGCTAGGTGATAATGGTTGAAAGGCAGGGTTGCAGACCTGTCTAAGACATGTGAATGTAAGAGAGAGAGAAGAGAGAGAAGAGAGAGAAGAGAGAGAAGAGAGAGAAGAGAGAGGAGAGAGAGGAGAGAGAGGAGAGAGAGAGAGATGTTAGCCAAGCTTAATAATCAAAAATGAATAGACGATACCTTTCTGTGGCTAACGAAATGCTTTTATTTGTGCGAGCTTTCGAGATACACTGATCTGTTCTTCCTGCGGAGTGTATCTCGAAAGCTCGCACAAATAAAAGCATTTCGTTAGCCACAGAAAGGTATCGTCTATTCATTTTTGATTATGTGTGTGTATCTATCTATCTAACCACACACATACAAAGTATATATAATACACATAGTATATATAATATAGTGCACAAACATATTTATATGTAAATATGATGTAATAGTAGTACAAACATATATAAAACATGATATTGTGTATATTATACACTGTAGTAGTGAAAACGAGGAAAGATGGTGGTTGGTGCACAATATAAAGAGATGCTGGTGTGCAAATAAAATCTGAAAAAACTATTTATTCAGCACATGTCCATGGCAAGATGACGGGAGCACCGTTAGGAGAGCTAAGCCTCTGTATATTCTATATATAGCAGTGCACACATCTTTATGGGAAGCTAACTCCTGCATCAGCTGCATCCTCCAGCGCTCTGTCTCACTGCTTCACAAAGCTCATTCTTCCCAGTTGATTTTTGTCTATAAATACTCCTCTCACATTTCACATCCTGCAGCTTGTAGGAGAAGCAGCCACAGTCCTCCCCTCCTCCTTATCTGGCACTCTGCATAGGGTGGGCCGCTCTCTGCATAGGGTGGGCCGCTCTCTGCATAGGGTGGGCCGCTCTCTGCACAAATGTGCTTATTCCCAAGCAAAAGGGAATTGGATTTGCTTTCTGCTTCCCAACAAAATTACTGTAGGTTGTGAACCCTGCACCACGGAGGCTTTGCGTAGCATTCATACAGAGCCCGGGAGCTGAGCAGCTCTGCGTAGCATTCATACAGAGCCCGGGAGCTGAGCAGCTCTGCGTAGCATTCATACAGAGCCCGGGAGCTGAGCAGCTCTGCGTAGCATTCATACAGAGCCCGGGAGCTGAGCAGCTCTGCGTAGCATTCATACAGAACCCGGGAGCTGAGCGGCTCTACGTAGCATTCATACAGAGCCCGGGAGCTGAGCAGCTCTGCGTAGCATTCATACAGAGCCCGGGAGCTGAGCAGCTCTGCGTAGCATTCATACAGAACCCGGGAGCTGAGCGGCTCTGCGTAGCATTCATACAGAGCCCGGGAGCTGAGCAGCTCTGCGTAGCATTCATACAGAGCCCGGGAGCTGAGCAGCTCTGCGTAGTATTCATACAGAGCCCGGGAGCTGAGCAGCTCTGCGTAGCATTCATACAGAGCCCAGGAGCTGAGCGGCTCTGCGTAGCATTCATACAGAGCCCGGGAGCTGAACGGCTCTGCGTAGCATTCATACAGAGCCCAGGAGCTGAGCGGCTCTGCGTAGCATTCATACAGAGCCCGGGAGCTGAGCGGCTCTGCGTAGCATTCATACAGAGCCCGGGAGCTGAGCAGCTCTGCGTAGCATTCATACAAAGCCCGGGAGCTGAGCAGCTCTGCGTAGCATTCATACAGAGCCCGGGAGCTGAGCCGCTCTGCATAGCATTCATACAGAGCTCGGGAGCTGTGCGGCTCTGCGTAGCATTCATACAGTGCCCGGGAGCTGAGCAGCTCTGCGTAGCATTCATACAGAGCCCGGGAGCTGAGCGGCTCTGCGTAGCATTCATACAGAGCCCAGGAGCTGAGCGGCTCTGCGTAGCATTCATACAGAGCCCGGGAGCTGAGCAGCTCTGCGTAGCATTCATACAGAGCCCGGGAGCTGTGCGGCTCTGCGTAGCATTCATACAGAGCCCAGGAGCTGAGCGGCTCTGCGTAGCATTCATACAGAGCACGGGAGCTGAGAGGCTCTGCGTAGCATTCATACAGAGCCCGGGAGCTGAGAGGCTCTGCGTAGCATTCATACAGAGCCCAGGAGCTGAGCGGCTCTGCGTAGCATTCATACAGAGCCCAGGAGCTGAGCAGCTCTGCGTAGCATTCATACAGAGCCCGGTAGCTGAGCAGCTCTGCGTAGCATTCATACAGAGCCCGGGAGCTGAGCAGCTCTGCGTAGCATTCATACAGAGCCCAGGAGCTGAGCGGCTCTGCGTAGCATTCATACAGACCCCAGGAGCTGAGCGGCTCTGCGTAGCATTCATACAGAGCCCGGGAGCTGAGCGGCTCTGCGTAGCATTCATACAGAGCCCGGGAGCTGAGCCGCTCTGCATAGCATTCATACAGAGCTCGGGAGCTGTGCGGCTCTGCGTAGCATTCATACAGAGCCCGGGAGCTGAGCGGCTCTGCGTAGCATTCATACAGAGCCCAGGAGCTGAGCGGCTCTGCGTAGCATTCATACAGAGCCCGGGAGCTGAGCGGCTCTGCGTAGCATTCATACAGAGCCCAGGAGCTGAGCAGCTCTGCGTAGCATTCATACAGAGCCCGGGAGCTGAGCAGCTCTGCGTAGCATTCATACAGAGCCCGGGAGCTGTGCGGCTCTGCGTAGCATTCATACAGAGCCCAGGAGCTGAGCGGCTCTGCGTAGCATTCATACAGAGCCCGGGAGCTGAGAGGCTCTGCGTAGCATTCATACAGAGCCCGGGAGCTGAGAGGCTCTGCGTAGCATTCATACAGAGCCCGGGAGCTGAGAGGCTCTGCGTAGCATTCATACAGAGCCCGGGAGCTGAGCGGCTCTGCGTAGCATTCATACAGAGGCCGGGAGCTGTGCGGCTCTGCGTAGCATTCATACAGAGCCCGGGAGCTGAGCAGCTCTGCATAGCATTCATACAGAGCCCGGGAGCTGAGCAGCTCTGCGTAGCATTCATACAGAGCCCGGGAGCTGAGCAGCTCTGCTTAGCATTCATACAGAGCCCGGGAGCTGAGCGGCTCTGCGTAGCATTCATACAGAGCCCGGGAGCTGAGCGGCTCTGCGTAGCATTCATACAGAGCCCGGGAGCTGAGCAGCTCTGCGTAGCATTCATACAGAGCCCGGGAGCTGAGCAGCTCTGCTTAGCATTCATACAGAGCCCGGGAGCTGAGCGGCTCTGCGTAGCATTCATACAGAGCCCGGGAGCTGAGCGGCTCTGCGTAGCATTCATACAGAGCCCGGGAGCTGAGCAGCTCTGCGTAGCATTCATACAGAGCCCGGGAGCTGAGCAGCTCTGCGTAGCATTCATACAGAGCCCGGGAGCTGAACGGCTCTGCATAGCATTCATACAGAGCCCAGGAGCTGAGCAGCTCTACGTAGCATTCATACAGAGCCCGAGAGCTGAGTGGCTCTGTGTAGCATTCATACAGAGCCCGGGAGCTGAGCGGCTCTGCGTAGCATTCATACAGAGCCCGGGAGCTGAACGGCTTTGCGTAGCATTCATACAGAGCCCAGGAGCTGAGCAGCTCTGCGTAGCATTCATACAGAGCCCGGGAGCTGAACAGCTCTGCGTAGCATTCATACAGAGCCCAGGAGCTGAGCGGCTCTGCGTAGCATTCATACAGAGCCCGGGAGCTGAGCAGCTCTGCGTAGCATTCATACAGAGCCCGGGAGCTGAGCGGCTCTGCGTAGCATTCATACAGAGCCCGGGAGCTGAACGGCTCTGCGTAGCATTCATACAGAGCCCGGGAGCTGAACGGCTCTGCGTAGCATTCATACAGAGCCCAGGAGCTGAGCGGCTCTGCGTAGCATTCATACAGAGCCCGGGAGCTGTGCGGCTCTGCGTAGCATTCATACAGAGCCCGGGAGCTGAGCGGCTCTGCGTAGCATTCATAAAAAGCCCAGGAGCTGTGCGGCTCTGCATAGCATTCATACAGAGCATTCATACAGAGCCCAGGAGCTGAGCGGCTCTGCGTAGCATTCATACAGAGCCCGGGAGCTGAGCAGCTCTGCGTAGCATTCATACAGAGCCCAGGAGCTGAGCAGCTCTGCGTAGCATTCATACAGAGCCCGGGAGCTGAGCAGCTCTGCGTAGCATTCATACAGAGCCCGGGAGCTGTGCGGCTCTGCGTAGCATTCATACAGAGCCCAGGAGCTGAGCGGCTCTGCGTAGCATTCATACAGAGCCCGGGAGCTGAGAGGCTCTGCGTAGCATTCATACAGAGCCCAGGAGCTGAGCGGCTCTGCGTAGCATTCATACAGAGCCCAGGAGCTGAGCAGCTCTGCGTAGCATTCATACAGAGCCCGGTAGCTGAGCAGCTCTGCGTAGCATTCATACAGAGCCCGGGAGCTGAGCAGCTCTGCGTAGCATTCATACAGAGCCCAGGAGCTGAGCGGCTCTGCGTAGCATTCATACAGACCCCAGGAGCTGAGCAGCTCTGCGTAGCATTCATACAGAGCCCGGGAGCTGAGCGGCTCTGCGTAGCATTCATACAGAGCCCGGGAGCAGAGCGGCTCTGCGTAGCATTCATACAGAGCCCGGGAGCTGAGCGGCTCTGCGTAGCATTCATACAGAGCCCAGGAGCTGTGCGGCTCTGCGTAGCATTCATACAGAGCCCAGGAGCTGAGCGGCTCTGCGTAGCATTCATACAGAGCCCGGGAGCTGAGCGGCTCTGCGTAGCATTCATACAGAGCCCGGGAGCTGAGCGGCTCTGCGTAGCATTCATACAGAGGCCGGGAGCTGTGCGGCTCTGCGTAGCATTCATACAGAGCCTGGGAGCTGAGCGGCTCTGCGTAGCATTCATACAGAGCCCGGGAGCTGAGCGGCTCTGCGTAGCATTCATACAGAGCCCGGGAGCTGAGCGGCTCTGCGTAGCATTCATACAGAGCCCGGGAGCTGTGCGGCTCTGCGTAGCATTCATACAGAGCCCGGGAGCTGAGAGGCTCTGCGTAGCATTCATACAGAGCCCGGGAGCTGAGTGGCTCTGCGTAGCATTCATACAGAGCCCGGGAGCTGAGTGGTTCTGCGTAGCATTCATACAGAGCCCGGGAGCTGTGCGGCTCTGCGTAGCATTCATACAGAGCCCGGGAGCTGAGCGGCTCTGCGTAGCATTCATACAGAGCCCGGGAGCTGAGCAGCTCTGCGTAGCATTCATACAGAGCCCAGGAGCTGAGCAGCTCTGCGTAGCATTCATACAGAGCCCGGGAGCTGAGCAGCTCTGCGTAGCATTCATACAGAGCCCAGGAGCTGAGCAGCTCTGCGTAACATTCATACAGAGCCCGGGAGCTGAGCAGCTCTGCGTAGCATTCATACAGAGCCCGGGAGCTGTGCGGCTCTGCGTAGCATTCATACAGAGCCCAGGAGCTGAGCGGCTCTGCGTAGCATTCATTCAGAGCCCGGGAGCTGAGAGGCTCTGCGTAGCATTCATACAGAGCCCAGGAGCTGAGCGGCTCTGCGTAGCATTCATACAGAGCCCAGGAGCTGAGCAGCTCTGCGTAGCATTCATACAGAGCCCGGTAGCTGAGCAGCTCTGCGTAGCATTCATACAGAGCCCGGGAGCTGAGCAGCTCTGCGTAGCATTCATACAGAGACCAGGAGCTGAGCGGCTCTGCGTAGCATTCATACAGACCCCAGGAGCTGAGCAGCTCTGCGTAGCATTCATACAGAGCCCGGGAGCTGAGCGGCTCTGCGTAGCATTCATACAGAGCCCGGGAGCAGAGCGGCTCTGCGTAGCATTCATACAGAGCCCGGGAGCTGAGCGGCTCTGCGTAGCATTCATACAGAGCCCAGGAGCTGTGCGGCTCTGCGTAGCATTCATACAGAGCCCAGGAGCTGAGCGGCTCTGCGTAGCATTCATACAGAGCCCGGGAGCTGAGCGGCTCTGCGTAGCATTCATACAGAGCCCGGGAGCTGAGCGGCTCTGCGTAGCATTCATACAGAGGCCGGGAGCTGTGCGGCTCTGCGTAGCATTCATACAGAGCCCGGGAGCTGAGCGGCTCTGCGTAGCATTCATACAGAGCCCGGGAGCTGAGAGGCTCTGCGTAGCATTCATACAGAGCCCGGGAGCTGAGTGGCTCTGCGTAGCATTCATACAGAGCCCGGGAGCTGAGTGGTTCTGCGTAGCATTCACACAGAGCCCGGGAGCTGTGCGGCTCTGCGTAGCATTCATACAGAGCCCGGGAGCTCAGCGGCTCTGCGTAGCATTCATACAGAACCCAGGAGCTGAACGGCTATGCGTAGCATTCATACAGAGCCCGGGAGCTGAGCGGCTCTGCGTAGCATTCATACAGAGCCCGGGAGCTGAGCAGCTCTGCGTAGCATTCATACAGAGCCCGGGAGCTGAGCAGCTCTGCGTAGCATTCATACAGAGCCCAGGAGCTGAGCGGCTCTGCGTAGCATTCATACAGAGCCCGGGAGCTGAGCGGCTCTGCGTAGCATTCATACAGAGCCCAGGAGCTGAGCAGCTCTGCGTAGCATTCATACAGAGCCCGGGAGCTGAGCAGCTCTGTGTAGCATTCATACAGAGCCCGGGAGCTGTGCGGCTCTGCGTAGCATTCATACAGAGCCCGGGAGCTGAGCGGCTCTGCGTAGCATTCATACAGAGCCCGGGAGCTGAGCGGCTCTGCGTAGCATTCATACAGAGCCCAGGAGCTGAGTGGCTCTGCGTAGCATTCATACAGAGCCCAGGAGCTGAGAGGCTCTGCGTAGCATTCATACAGAGCCCGGGAGCTGAGAGGCTCTGCATAGCATTCATACAGAGCCCGGGAGCTGAGAGGCTCTGCGTAGCATTCATACAGAGCCCGGGAACTGAGCAGCTCTGCGTAGCATTCATACAGAGCCAAGGAGCTGAACGGCTCTGCGTAGCATTCATACAGAGCCAAGGAGCTGAACGGCTCTGCGTAGCATTCATACAGAGCCCGGGAGCTGAGCGGCTCTGCGTAGCATTCATACAGAGCCCGGGAGCTGAGCGGCTCTGCGTAGCATTCATACAGAGCCTGGGAGCTGAGCGGCTCTGCGTAGTATTCATACAGAGCCCGGGAGCTGAGCAGCTCTGCGTAGCATTCATACAGAGCCACGGAGCTGAACGGCTCTGCGTAGCATTCATACAGAGCCAAGGAGCTGAACGGCTCTGCGTAGCATTCATACAGAGCCCGGGAGCTGAGCGGCTCTGCGTAGCATTCATACAGAGCCCAGGAGCTGAGCCGCTCTGCGTAGCATTCATACAGAGCCCGGGAGCTGAGTGGCTCTGCGTAGCATTCATAGAGAGCCCAGGAGCTGAGAGGCTCTGCGTAGCATTGATACAGAGCACGGGAGCTGAGAGGCTCTGCGTAGCATTCATACAGAGCCCGGGAGCTGAGAGGCTCTGCGTAGCATTCATACAGAGCCCGCGAACTGAGCAGCTCTGAGTAGCATTCATACAGAGCCAAGGAGCTGAACGGCTCTGCGTAGCATTCATACAGAGCCAAGGAGCTGAACGGCTCTGTGTAGCATTCATACAGAGCCCGGGAGCTGAGCGGCTCTGCGTAGCATTCATACAGAGCCCGGGAGCTGAGCGGCTCTGCGTAGCATTCATACAGAGCCCGGGAGCTGAGCGGCTCTGCGTAGCATTCATACAGAGCCCGGGAGCTGAGCGACTCTGCGTAGCATTCATACAGAGCCCGGGAGCTGAGCGGCTCTGCGTAGCATTCATACAGAGCCAAAGAGCTGAGCAGCTCTGCGTAGCATTCATACAGAGCCCGGGAGCTGAGCGGCTCTGCGTAGCATTCATACAGAGCCAAGGAGCTGAACGGCTCTGCGTAGCATTCATACAGAGCCAAGGAGCTGAACGGCTCTGCGTAGCATTCATACAGAGCCCGGGAGCTGAACGGCTCTGCGTAGCATTCATACAGAGCCCGGGAGCTGAGAGGCTCTGCGTAGCATTCATACAGAGCCCGGGAACTGAGCAGCTCTGCGTAGCATTCATACAGAGCCAAAGAGCTGAACGGCTCTTCGTAGCATTCATACAGAGCCAAGGAGCTGAACGGCTCTGCGTAGCATTCATACAGAGCCCGGGAGCTGAGCGGCTCTGCGTAGCATTCATACAGAGCCCAGGAGCTGAGCGGCTCTGCGTAGCATTCATACAGAGCCCAGGAGCTGAGCGGCTCTGCGTAGCATTCATACAGAGCCCAGGAGCTGAGAGGCTCTGCGTAGCATTCATACAGAGCCCGGGAGCTGAGCAGCTCTGCGTTGCATTCATACAGAGGCCGGGAGCTGAGCGGCTCTGCGTAGCATTCATACAGAGCCCGGGAGCTGTGCGGCTCTGCGTAGCATTCATACAGAGCCCGGGAGCTGAGCGGCTCTGCGTAGCATTCATACAGAGCCCGGGAGCTGAACGGCTCTGCATAGCATTCATACAGAACCCGGGAGCTGAGCGGCTCTGCGTAGCATTCATACAGAGCCCAGGAGCTGAGCGGCTCTGCGTAGCATTCATACAGAGCCCAGGAGCTGAGAGGCTCTGCGTAGCATTCATACAGAGCCCGGGAGCTGAGCAACTCTGCGTAGCATTCATACAGAGCCCGGGAGCTGAGCGGCTCTGCGTAGCATTTATACAGAGCCTGGGAGCTGAACGACTCTGCGTAGCATTCATACAGAGCCCGGGAGCTGAGCGGCTCTGCGTAGCATTCATACAGAGCCCGGGAGCTGAGCGGCTCTGCGTAGCAGTCATACAGAGCCAAGGAGCTGAGCGGCTCTGCGTAGCATTCATACAGAGCCCGGGAGCTGAGCGGCTCTGCGTAGCATTCATACAGAGCCAAGGAGCTGAGAGGCTCTGCGTAGCATTCATACAGAGCCCAGGAGCTGAGCGGCTCTGCGTAGCATTCATACAGAGCCCGGGAGCTGAGCGGCTCTGCGTAGCATTCATACAGAGCCCGGGAGCTGTGCGGCTCTGCGTAGCATTCATACAGAGCCCGGGAGCTGTGCGGCTCTGCGTAGCATTCATACAGAGCCCGGGAGCTGAGCGGCTCTGCGTAGCATTCATACAGAGCCCGAGAGCTGAGCGGCTCTGCGTAGCATTCATACAGAGCCCGGGAGCTGAGCGGCTCTGCGTAGCATTCATACAGAGCCCAGGAGCTGAGTGGCTCTGCGTAGCATTCATACAGAGCCCAGGAGCTGAGAGGCTCTGCGTAGCATTCATACAGAGCCCGGGAGCTGAGAGGCTCTGCATAGCATTCATACAGAGCCCGGGAGCTGAGAGGCTCTGCGTAGCATTCATACAGAGCCCGGGAACTGAGCAGCTCTGCGTAGCATTCATACAGAGCCAAGGAGCTGAACGGCTCTGCGTAGCATTCATACAGAGCCAAGGAGCTGAACGGCTCTGCGTAGCATTCATACAGAGCCCGGGAGTTGAGCGGCTCTGCGTAGCATTCATACAGAGCCCAGGAGCTGAGCGGCTCTGCGTAGCATTCATACAGAGCCCAGGAGCTGAGAGGCTCTGCGTAGCATTCATACAGAGCCCGGGAGCTGAGCAGCTCTGCGTAGCATTCATACAGAGCCCGGGAGCTGAGCGGCTCTGTGTAGCATTCATACAGAGCCAAGGAGCTGAACGGCTCTGCGTAGCATTCATACAGAGCCAAGGAGCTGAACGGCTCTGCGTAGCATTCATACAGAGCCCGGGAGTTGAGCGGCTCTGCGTAGCATTCATACAGAGCCCAGGAGCTGAGCGGCTCTGCGTAGCATTCATACAGAGCCCAGGAGCTGAGAGGCTCTGCGTAGCATTCATACAGAGCCCGGGAGCTGAGCAGCTCTGCGTAGCATTCATACAGAGCCCGGGAGCTGAGCGGCTCTGTGTAGCATTCATACAGAGCCCGGGAGCTGTGCGGCTCTGCGTAGCATTCATACAGAGCCCGGGAGCTGAGCGGCTCTGCGTAGCATTCATACAGAGCCCGGGAGCTGAACGGCTCTGCGTAGCATTCATACAGAACCCGGGAGCTGAGCGGCTCTGCGTAGCATTCATACAGAGCCCAGGAGCTGAGCGGCTCTGCGTAGCATTCATACAGAGCCCAGGAGCTGAGCGGCTCTGCGTAGCATTCATACAGAGCCAAGGAGCTGAGAGGCTCTGCGTAGCATTCATACAGAGCCCAGGAGCTGAGCAACTCTGCGTAGCATTCATACAGAGCCCGGGAGCTGAGCGGCTCTGCGTAGCATTTATACAGAGCCTGGGAGCTGAACGACTCTGCGTAGAATTCATACAGAGCCCGGGAGCTGAGCGGCTCTGCGTAGCATTCATACAGAGCCCGGGAGCTGAGCGGCTCTGCGTAGCATTCATACAGAGCCCAGGAGCTGAGCGGCTCTGCGTAGCATTCATACAGAGCCCGGGAGCTGAGTGGCTCTGCGTAGCATTCATACAGAGCCCAGGAGCTGAGAGGCTCTGCGTAGCATTCATACAGAGCCCGGGAGCTGCGAGGCTCTGCGTAGCATTCATACAGAGCCCGGGAGCTGAGAGGCTCTGCGTAGCATTCATACAGAGCCCGGGAACTGAGCAGCTCTGCGTAGCATTCATACAGAGCCAAGGAGCTGAACGGCTCTGCGTAGCATTCATACAGAGCCAAGGAGCTGAACGGCTCTGCGTAGCATTCATACAGAGCCCGGGAGCTGAGCGGCTCTGCGTAGCATTCATACAGAGCCCAGGAGCTGAGCGGCTCTGCGTAGCATTCATACAGAGCCCGGGAGCTGAGCGGCTCTGCGTAGCATTCATACAGAGCCCGGGAGCTGAGCGGCTCTGCGTAGCATTCATACAGAGCCCGGGAGCTGAGCGGCTCTGCGTAGCATTCATACAGAGCCCGGGAGCTGAGCAGCTCTGCGTAGCATTCATACAGAGCCCGGGAGCTGAGCGGCTCTGCGTAGCATTCATACAGAGCCAAGGAGCTGAACGGCTCTGCGTAGCATTCATACAGAGCCCGGGAGCTGAACGGCTCTGTGTAGCATTCATACAGAGCCCGGGAGCTGAGCGGCTCTGCGTAGCATTCATACAGAGCCCGGGAGCTGAGTGGCTCTGCGTAGCATTCATACAGAGCCCAGGAGCTGAGAGGCTCTGCGTAGCATTCATACAGAGCCCGGGAGCTGAGAGGCTCTGCGTAGCATTCATACAGAGCCCGGGAGCTGAGAGGCTCTGTGTAGCATTCATACAGAGCCCGGGAACTGAGCAGCTCTGCGTAGCATTCATACAGAGCCAAGGAACTGAACGGCTCTGCGTAGCATTCATACAGAGCCAAGGAGCTGAACGGCTCTGCGTAGCATTCATACAGAGCCCGGGAGCTGAGCGGCTCTGCGTAGCATTCATACAGAGCCCAGGAGCTGAGCGGCTCTGCGTAGCATTCATACAGAGCCCAGGAGCTGAGCGGCTCTGCGTAGCATTCATACAGAGCCCAGGAGCTGAGAGGCTCTGCGTAGCATGCATACAGAGCCCGGGAGCTGAGCAGCTCTGCGTAGCATTCATACAGAGCCCGGGAGCTGAGCGGCTCTGCGTAGCATTCATACAGAACCCGGGAGCTGAACGGCTCTGCGTAGCATTCATACAGAACCCGGGAGCTGAGCGGCTCTGCGTAGCATTCATACAGAGCCCAGGAGCTGAGCGGCTCTGCGTAGCATTCATACAGAGCCAAGGAGCTGAGAGGCTCTGCGTAGCATTCATACAGAGCCCGGGAGCTGAGCAAGTCTGCGTAGCATTCATACAGAGCCCGGGAGCTGAGCGGCTCTGCGTAGCATTCATACAGAGCCCGGGAGCTGAGCGGCTCTGCGTAGCATTCATACAGAGCCCGGGAGCTGAGCGGCTTTGCGTAGCATTCATACAGAGCCCGGGAGCTGAGCAGCTCTGCGTAGCATTCATACAGAGCCCAGGAGCTGAGCGGCTCTGCGTAGCATTCATACAGAGCCCAGGAGCTGAGCGGCTCCGCGTAGCATTCATACAGAGCCCGGGAGCTGAGCAGCTCTGCGTAGCATTCATACAGAGCTCAGGAGCTGTGCGGCTCTGTGTAGCATTCATACAGAGCCCAGGAGCTGTGCGGCTCTGCGTAGCATTCATACAGAGCCCGGGAGCTGAGCAGCTCTGCGTAGCATTCATACAGAGCCCAGGAGCTGTGCGGCTCTGCGTAGCATTCATACAGAACCAAGAAGAGAGATCATTATAATGATATACACACAAACAAAAGATTTGTAAATACACAAAAAAAATATCTATATATACAGTATATATATATCAAAAGTAGCTACATATTTGCTCTGTGCCTAATTAAATTGTACAGTACAGTTCTCAATATTAAAATGTCTCACGCTGAACCATCATTCTTGTGTTTGCTGTTAGAATGGAGAAGCCTCTTTGTTCGAGGTGAACATCCGTTACATAGGAGGGCTGCTGTCCGCTTACTACTTATCAGGGAGAGAGGTACGGTCTGCAATGTGTGCGCCAATCATTTTCTAATGCTCTGCACATATTCTATTCATTCAAACGTCTCGCTTGTGCAATACTCGTGCAATGGTTAAAGGGTCAATCCCTCCTAGGACCAAAGTTGTGCAAATGGCAGTCGCAGGTTTAATACGTTCAAATAATTAACACCTTTTAAAATCAAATAAGTATTTTAGTTATATATATTTTACTTTTTACCAGAGACTTTGCGATTTTTACCTAATATCTTTTGTGATAATGCTATACGTAATTTAAGGTGTATATATACAGACAAATTGTTCAAATTGTTGAGATATAGGGGAAGAACAATAAGTGCCAGATGGTGTTAGAGTTACACAAACCCAGTGAAGATAGAAACCTACTGTATACATTTTTACACAGTAAACAAATAAGTGAAAATGTACTTTTTGGCGGCCCGAATCTAGCAAATTATATTCATACGATGTTTAAAAAAAAAAAAAAAAAACTTTGTTTGCCTGCTAAGTGCGACTGACCCTTAAATGGCCAATAATCTTTAAAGAATATTGAAGTGTACAGTTTACTGGGATTTCCCCAAGACACAGAATGAATTAGTACAAACTAGAGGACAGATACTTTATCCTATATTTGTATTTACAGTATTTTGATCCAGTGGAAGGCAAATAAAAAACCCCAGTGACATATCATCCAATGCTTATGTGTCATAAAGGGAAAAATTAATTCCTTCTTGACTCTAAATAAAGGCAATCAGATGAATCCCTGGATCAACATACTTCCCATGTTTACTTATTTGCTATATCCCTGTATAACTTTCCTTTCTATAAAGATGCACAACCTTTTATATGAAGATATCTATTGTATCTGCCATCACAGTCTCCATGGGTAATGAATTCCACATTGTAACTGCCCTTACTGTACAGAACCCTTTCCTTTGCTGCTGGTGAAATCTCCTTAAGGGATGACCCTGAGCCCTTTGTACTGCCGGTGGGATGAATAGTTCTTTTGAAAGCTCCTTGTATTGTCCCCGAATATATTTATATATAGTTATCATGTATGTATGTATGTCTTTATTTCTATAGCACCGACAGTGTACTCAGCTCTTCACAAAGACAATACAGTGCAGGGAATTATAATAATACAATAAGCGCAGCAAATTCAAACAATAGGAAAGGAAATCCCTGCCCCGGAGAGCTTACAATCTAAGTGCTATGTTGGGAGATTTACAGAGACAGCAGGTGAGGGAGTAAGTGCTGTAGATGGCAGTGCTTGGCCACAATGGTTGGTAGGAGTGACTGTGGGACAGTAACCATGAGTGCAGGCTATTGGGAGGCTTCTTTTGAGGCCTGTGTTTTAAGGTTGGTTGATATTAAATTAGATAGGTTAACACCATTAGCAGGGAGAGAGGTGTCAGGGCAGCGTGGGAGAGAGCAGGTGTGTCTATAGATGGGTTCAGGATTAGGAGAGAGATGAGAGAGATGAGAGAGAGGGAGTATTTATTTATTTGTGGGGGTGATTTTTAATGAGGGGTGTAGAAGTGGTTGGAAAAGAGGTGTGTAAATAGTGGTGCAATGTATGGGCACAAGTATAGGTGATGGGGAGATGCAGAAATATGGATAGGAGGGTGTGGGGAGACCAGAAATATTTACAAAAGGAGTAAGGAAGCAGCTAACAGAAAAAGCAATAGGGAGGCATAATGAGATGCAGGGATAGAGAGGTAGGAAGAGAGAGTTCCCAGGTATTGGAGATGAGGAGTAGGAGTTGAAAGAGCGGATGTATAAATCAGGCCTGGGAGGGCAGCACAGTGGCTTAAAGAGCAGCTTAGAAAGTGAGTCTATAAATATATACAAATTGCCAGAGCGTTTAGAAAGCCAAGTTCTCGCAATCGCAGGAGTGTTCATGAAGGACCGAGTCTTCACCTCCAAATCAACTCTAATTTCAACTCAGTAGACACTTTATATGTGACACTTAAGATGTCACACCGCCATATCATATCCCCTCTTAGATGCCTCTTTTTCTTCTGCAAACAAATCTAAATTAGCTTGCCTCTCACACCACTAAGCCCAACGAAGAGTTTTCCACACTGATTTGCATACAGTACCTGAATTCTCTACCATTGGTTTCAGGTTTTCAGAGAAAAAGCTCTAGCACTTGGACAGAAACTGTTGCCAGCCTTCAGCACTCCGACCGGGATCCCGAGAGGGATCATCAATCTGGGGAAGTAAGAACCCTGCGTTTCTAATTAGGAGAGCCTGGTTATTTCCCATTAGGGAAACGCTGAGTAGGACAACCCAGGTGTCCCTCCTTATTTAAACCTGTGAACACTGTGCAAAGAGTCGTTATGTTATCGTAGCACGACATTGGAAACGTTAACCTCTTCTCTGCCATCAGCATCTGTAGCACAATCAGCAGACTGCCCCTTATCGAGGTTGAAGAATGTTCTCTTGCGTCAGTTCGAATCCTGCATCAAATGTACTTCAGTTATAGAGGTTTTCACATCTGATGCGGATCTCTTGAGCGTAGTATTTTACGACACTTAGGACTTAGTGGATTTAACTGATGCAAAGACAAACTGCAGTATTTACATATATATATATATTTTAAAAACATCCCACCATAACACTGTTCTGCACATCTTCTCCCCTAACTCCCCAAATCGCTCACTGATGCACGTAGAGCAAAGCGTCAGCTTCTCATCGTACTACCCATCACCTCTTATACACCTTAAAGTCACCAGAATGCAGCACTTTGCAAGCATCCTGTTGTCGTTTGTAAGCTCTCCGCTGTGCTATGTTACTGCCTTTTAGAATGTCCAACATTGAGTTGGTGGTGTATAAAGGGACAAGTGCATTTTTTGTCATTGATGCTTAGAAAGGGACTTCCACCTTTGCCTTTAAAGAGACAATCCATCCTAGGACCAAAGTGTACTAATGGCAGTGACATGTTTAAAGGGCCACATCTCTGTGATTGACACCTTTTTGTACCTAAATCTGACACCCATGGATATTTCCCAACGATATTTTTTGGCACCTTTTAAGTGTCACTGTATAGAGCTCCTAAGAATTACGCCAACTTACAATTTCAGAGGGGGTGATAGAAACAGTTACATGATGCCCACATTACAATGGGATGTATGGAATTCTACATTAACTTCTGTCCCTTTTATCTGCATTGAAAATCCCCGCCAAGTCCGACTTTGAGTAAACTGAAACTAGTGATATTTAGAGGCTCTCGGCTGATCGAAAAGGGATATATACACCCGAAAAATATTAGGCACGTTTTTGTCCCATTCTTAAAGTAATATTGATGCTCTTTAACCTTCAGAGGGATAGTGTTGCATTCACTGAACATCCCGCAGGCTTATGCCCTGTTGGTCCTTATGCTAGTCAGTGAATTTTGTCTTGCATCTAGTAACAAATCTGCAGTTGCCACCAGAATGGGACAGGTGGATATCTTAGTCCATTCCTTTTGGCTGGGCAGGGTGGTAAGTGGGCACCGTGAGATTGCCTGGAGCCACAGAAGCCATCGAGTGGTCTTGATGCCACAATGCCTTTTGCACAGCCATCCGAGCATCAAAACAGCCTCAGTGCCTTCTACACTTGTTCGGCTACGTTTACAGTAGCGCGCACGGGCGAAGGAGTGCATGACGCCGCGCGCACCTTTCGCCTGAGCGATGTGTGCACTTTTAGATGGAAGCGTGGCGGACGCGTCACTAGGCTGTTTCACCCTCATGGGCTGAACCACTCACGTGGCACGGCCGTGACGTGGCCGCAGCACAGAAAAAACGAAATGATTTGTAAAATCTACCGCTCGGTCGCTCTTCATGTCGCCCGCGCTGGCGCACATTAAGGCCGGCCCGGTGCACTTTGTTTGCACAGCGTGCGAAATCGCCCACGCCGTCGCGTTCACTATAATCGCGGCCTTCACCTGCTTGTCGCTCAGCAAAAGGGTTACATTTTGTTACTGCCGTTCGAAAAATGCTTCAACTGGTTTCATTTGGCTGCGTGTGTCACATTGCTGCGTGTGTCACATTGCTGCGCGTGTCACATTGCTGCGCGTGTCACATTGCTGCGCGTGTCACATTGCTGCGCGTGTCACATTGCTGCGCGTGTCACATTGCTGCGCGTGTCACATTGCTGCGCGTGTCACATTGCTGCGTGTCACATTGCTGCGCGTGTCACATTGCTGCGCGTGTCACATTGCTGCGCGTGTCACATTGCTGCGCGTGTCACATTGCTGCGCGTGTCACATTGCTGCGCGTCACATTGCTGCGCGTCACATTGCTGCGCGTCACATTGCTGCGTGTCACATTGCTGCGTGTCACATTGCTGCGCGTGTCACATTGCTGCGCGTGTCACATTGCTGCGCGTGTCACATTGCTGCGTGTCACATTGCTGCGTGTCACATTGCTGCGCGTGTCACATTGCTGCGCGTGTCACATTGCTGCGCGTGTCACATTGCTGCGCGTGTCACATTGCTGCGTGTCACATTGCTGCGCGTGTCACATTGCTGCGCGTGTCACATTGCTGCGCGTGTCACATTGCTGCGCGTGTCACATTGCTGCGCGTGTCACATTGCTGCGCGTGTCACATTGCTGCGCGTGTCACATTGCTGCGCGTGTCACATTGCTGCGCGTGTCACATTGCTGCGCGTGTCACATTGCTGCGCGTGTCACATTGCTGCGTGTCACATTGCTGCGCGTGTCACATTGCTGCGTGTCACATTGCTGCGCGTGTCACATTGCTGCGCGTGTCACATTGCTGCGTGTCACATTGCTGCGTGTCACATTGCTGCGTGTCACATTGCTGCGTGTCACATTGCTGCGCGTGTCACATTGCTGCGCGTGTCACATTGCTGCGCGTGTCACATTGCTGCGCGTGTCACATTGCTGCGCGTGTCACATTGCTGCGCGTGTCACATTGCTGCGCGTGTCACATTGCTGCGCGTGTCACATTGCTGCGCGTGTCACATTGCTGCGCGTGTCACATTGCTGCGCGTGTCACATTGCTGCGCGTGTCACATTGCTGCTCGCGTGTCACATTGCTGCGCGTGTCACATTGCTGCGCGTGTCACATTGCTGCGCGTGTCACATTGCTGCACGTGTCACATTGCTGCTCGCGTGTCACATTGCTGCGCGTGTCACATTGCTGCGCGTGTCACATTGCTGCGCGTGTCACATTGCTGCGCGTGTCACATTGCTGCGCGTGTCACATTGCTGCGCGTGTCACATTGCTGCGTGTCACATTGCTGCGTGTGTCACATTGCTGCGCGTGTCACATTGCTGCTCGCGTGTCACATTGCTGCTCGCGTGTCACATTGCTGCGTGTGTCACATTGCTGCGCGTGTCACATTGCTGCGCGTGTCACATTGCTGCGTGTCACATTGCTGCGTGTGTCACATTGCTGCGCGTGTCACATTGCTGCGTGTCACATTGCTGCGTGTCACATTGCTGCGTGTGTCACATTGCTGCGTGTGTCACATTGCTGCGCGTGTCACATTGCTGCGCGTGTCACATTGCTGCGTGTCACATTGCTGCGCGTGTCACATTGCTGCGCGTGTCACATTGCTGCGCGTCACATTGCTGCGTGTGTCACATTGCTGCTCGCGTGTCACATTGCTGCGCGTGTCACATTGCTGCGCGTGTCACATTGCTGCGCGTGTCACATTGCTGCGTGTCACATTGCTGCGCGTGTCACATTGCTGCGCGTGTCACATTGCTGCGCGTGTCACATTGCTGCGCGTGTCACATTGCTGCGCGTGTCACATTGCTGCTCGTGTGTCACATTGCTGCGCGTGTCACATTGCTGCGCGTGTCACATTGCTGCGCGTGTCACATTGCTGCGTGTCACATTGCTGCGCGTGTCACATTGCTGCGCGCGTCACATTGCTGCGCGCGTCACATTGCTGCGCGTGTGACCTCTGACTTCTCTTTCAGCGGGCTGAACTGGAGCTGGGGCTGGGCGTCGGCCGGGAGCAGCATTCTGGCAGAATTTGGTACCTTGCACTTAGAATTTTTACAGCTCAGTGAACTATCTGGGAATTTGGTGTTTACTGAAAAGGCAAGTGCTGTATATAATTGTGTAGGATTAAATACATCATCAGTGTCGGTGTCATTCCTTTTCTTATTTATTCGTAAAGCAGCAGCATAATTTGGACCACAATACAGTGATATAAAATGACAATTTAAAGCTGTATAACATGAAAGCTCATGTATATATATATATATATATATATATATATATATATAATCAAAAAATAAATAGATGATACCGTTCTGTGGCTAACGAAATGCTTTTATTTGTGCGAGCTTTCGAGATACACTGATCTCTTCTTCCGGCGATGTTACAATGAATGAAGCAAAAGGTATACTTAAAAACAGTGTCTCTTGGAATGTTATCTGTGCTGGTCCTTCCCCCGGTGTGGATGTGTTTTATGGCTAGAGGTGTCAAAGGGTAACTGAAAGCAAGTGAAGAAAGAGTGTGTATGTGTATCAGTGTGAATAAAAATGAATGGAGAGCCCACAGTATATACAGTGCTTTACACAAGGTGTGTGTGGAGTGGGAGTGGATATAAATGGTGTGGGTGGGTGTGGAAATGTGAGAGTTTGTAGCACAACTAAAAGTGTGTGTGGATACTTAGTGGTCCCTATTGGTGTATAGGGATGGAAAAACAAGGAGTATTAGGCCTCGGTCCCGCTGCGCTCGTTGGCGCGGGCGGCAATGTAGCGAGTTCCCCACCAGCAGGGGAATCCTCGCGAGCCGGTCCCGGTCCCCCCTGGCGGCACAGCTGACTACACGCTGTGGCGCGTCAGCCGCTAGGAGACACAACAGAATGGTGTTTCCTAGCGTTGACGCGTGACGTGTGTGGCTGTGAGCCAATGGGGAGGGGAGGCTTCGGGAGGAGGAGAGGCTTCGGGGAGCGGGGAGGAGTGTGGAGTGAAAGCAGGTGAGTGCCTGTCTGTGTCTGAGTGCGTGCGTGCCTGTCTGTGTGTGTATGTGTGTGCCCGAGTGCGTGAGTGCCTGCCTCTGTCTGTGTGTGTGTGTGTGTGTATGAGTGCGTGAGTGCCTGCCTGTGTGTGCGCGCGTGTGTGTGTATGAGTGCGTGAGTGCCTGCCTGTGTGTGTGTGTGCGTGTGCGTGTGCGTGTGCGTGTATGAATGAGTGCCTGCGTGTGTGTGTTTAAACTTACTTTCCAGCTCCAGCCCGAGTCCGTGGAGGAGAGTAGCGGGTCCCTCCGCTCAAGCCACGCCCTCCCTCCCTGTCAAACCGCCCACCACCCGCCCACCTCCCGCTCCGGCTCCCGCTCCCTACAGACCGCATATCGCGGTCTGTGTATCTCAGCGCACCGCCTGTCAGCAGTGCGGGTGCGCTGACTCTGGGAGCGGGGCCTTAGCCTTAGTATGTGTGAGAGACAGCTGTGTGTGCATACATATAGCACAGTATGTACAGACATGGCCTTTAGCGCTTATGGGACGAGAGTTCACTACTGTCAGTAATGACTCATAAAATTTCGATCTCTGTTTAGGCCACTGCTAAGTGTCCCGAACAGTTGCATAAATTTGTATTCATGCAACCGTCTCTCTTTCGGTGTTTTAAGATTACTTTTGAGTATGGCCACCCTCAGATCGTTCATCTTATGGCCAGAGTCAGAGAAATGTTCGCCAACAGGCAACTGTTCGGGACACTTAGCAGTGGCCTAAACAGAGATCGAAATTTTATGAGTCATTACTGACAGTAGTGAACTCTCGTCCCATAAGCGCTAAAGGCCATGTCTGTACAAACTGTGCTATATGTATGCACACACAGCTGTTTCTCACACATACTAATACTCCTTGTTTTTCCATCCCTATACACCAATAGGGACCACTAAGTATCCACACACACTTTTAGTTGTGCTACAAACTCTCACATTTCCACACCCACCCACACCATTTATATCCACTCCCACTCCACACACACCTTGTGTAAAGCACTGTATATACTGTGGGCTCTCCATTCATTTTTATTCACACTGATACACATACACACTCTTTCTTCACTTGCTTTCAGTAACCTTTTGACACCTCTAGCCATAAAACACATCCACACCGGGGGAAGGAACAGCACAGATAACATTCCAAGAGACACTGTTTTTAAGTATACCTTTTGCTTCATTCATTGTAACATCGCCGGAAGAAGAGATCAGTGTATCTCGAAAGCTCGCACAAATAAAAGCATTTCGTTAGCCACAGAACGGTATCATCTATTTATTTTTTGATTATATATATATATATATAAAATCAGTTCTGTAGTATTAGATAATAGTGGGTTTTGTTTTCTTTTTAATTCAACTCTTAATGTCACTTTTAATTCGTTTTAATATACTGCGCTTCCTTTTATTTCTTTATTTCTATAGCAGGTTTTATCCCACCTCCCCAGCAGTGCAAGATCTTTGTAACACTTTCCTGTTTGTGATAATTTGTTGCTAATGTTCCCAGCAGTTTGAGCTGCAAACTGTAACAATAGTTAATGTCACCTTAGTAATATCAGGATACATTGTAGCTGCTGAGTTACACTGACTGAATGATTGAACTTGAAAGGCGGCCATTTCGTTAGGCGCACAATCAGGATTTTGCCAGATTAATAACAGGAGAACCAAACAATTGCCAGTTTAGGAAAGAATGTAGAATTATACATTGTCACATTGTTTACATATACAAATAACAAAAAAAGGGGGGGAATGAAGTATTCCTACGGTAAGCCCCCACCCCCCTACTCTCACCAAATGGTCTCTGTTACAGGCAGAACTATAAATGATATCATAAGAGGTGAGAGTCAGACGGCAGAGAGACGCAGAACACTGAACATGGCGGCACGCAGAGGGGGGGAACCATAGTTCATTACTTTTTACCTGTAGTATAGCATCTCTAAAGTATGCTTGAGTCATAATGATTTTAAATGTATAACCCCTCATTGATTATTCATATGGATGCAAAGTAAATATAGCGTAAATATATTTAATGGCGCGTTCGTATTATTCAGTATTTTACGTGTGGCTCGGTGCGCTAGGCTGAATTTTTGGGGGCACAAAATGTTTTACTGTTATTATAAACTCACTGAAATCTTAGCTATTGCTTCTGAGCATATACACTATCTATTGTAACAAGCCCTTCATCAATAAAATGCCCATTTAGGCCGGGATTCAGCGAGCCGCGATGCAGGATGTCGCAACCCGATCCAGCAGTCACTGCCATTCAGGTCAACAGCAGTTACTTCTGGATCGTGGCCCGATAGCTTGGTCAATCCCAACCTTTGTGCTGTGTTCATTGATTAAACTAGTGTGACCATTGCCATTACACCTCTTAATCCCATTTAGAATGACCAGGTTTTGCAGTGATTCCCCCAACTTAACCTTCCCAAATTCAGTTCATCATATTCAGCACTGGAGAAGTGCAGCACGTTCTCACGGGGTCGCAAACCGCGCATTCATAACGCGATTTCTCGATGACCGCTAGATTTGCTTGTGGAATTCTCTAACATCGCTAGTCGCTTAATGCTGAGATGTTAAATAGGGCTCAAACGCCATGTTTTGCTCACTGTCTGGCGGTATATTGAGCTCAATTCGCAGTAATTTGGCGACATTGTCCGCCCCTTTAAGGTGTGGCAAAACTTTTCAGAGGGAATCAAACATGGGGGAAGACACCAAAAATGTTGCGAGTGCATTTTGCACCATTTTGCACCTTCGTATTCAGTACATTTGTGCGTCTGTCATTCTAATGTCGTCTTCAACATATACAGAAAATAACATTATCAGTATTATTGGTGGATATTAAACGTAATAGCTTGATTGCTATTTATAATATCTGTGGTATTGTTGCTTTTTGATACAAAGTTTGCCTCTGTTTTCTACAGGTAAATAACATCCGGAAAGTTTTAAACAGCATTGAGAAACCTCATGGCCTGTATCCTAATTTTTTCAGCCCTGTTAGCGGGAACTGGGTTCAACGTATGTATAGAAATATGCTTTTCCTGTATGATTGTTCAAATATATATATCGCCCTACATTCCCCATTCAATCTTCTGTAAAGCCAACTTCCAGCGATCCGCAAAGCTCCGATTACGGGTATTGGAGTTCAGTCAGTGTTAACTGTCATTCAACTCAATGCCGGTTAAAGCAGCAGAACCTGAAAAATCCTCTGTTTTTTTCAAAATAAATCAGTTCTGTAGTCTTAGACAATACTGTCTGCATTTTTTTTTTTTTTTACTCCTTTTGACATTTTGTATAATTTTTTGGAATGTACTGATCATCCTTTGTTTGCTGCAGCAACCATTTAGAAAGTCACATTCTCTTCCTCTTTTGAAACAGGATGTCACATACATCTTTTTTTAGCTCTGCCCTTTGGCAACAAAGTATCACACACAGATCTGTGGCTGTGTTCCAGACAGCAGATTGGCTATTGCTCTGAAAGCTGTAACAATGATGTGTTACAGTTGGTCATATATATGAGCTGCAGCATTTCACAGACTGCAGCACAAAGTTAGAAGGCGGCCATTTCGTTAGGCACACAATCAGGATTTTGACAGATTTATAACAGGAGCCCCAAACGATTGTCATCATAGGTAAGGATGTAGAATTATACATCGTCACATACTTTACATATACAAATAAGAAAAGGGGAATGCAGTATGTCTGCTTTAATGGTGATCGAGCTCCGATACCAGTTGTCGGAGCCTTGCAAATCCCCCATTACACCCTTATTGAAGATGGCTTCACAGCATAGCGAATAGCAATTGACGTTGGTAGAGATGATATCCGCTGCGTCAAGAGGTGTTTGCTGCATTACCTCTTTGTGGTATTCATCTGACAAAAAAATGTTACGTTATTCTGATGTTGTGCAGGGTTGTGCTCAGTACTAATCTAATATTTGGGAGACAACACTCAAGATAAATAACGAATGTCACAGGATATGACAGAGCAAGAAAGGAGAATATAGTGCAATGAAATAACCCCACTATAATAATCACAGCAGCGATAACAGGAATCCCTGACATTGCTGTTTCCACTTCTCTATTACAGGAGCAAACGGCTTGACCGCATTGTGGAAAGAGCTTATTGTTTTTAATACTAATAATGTAGAATTGCTATTTATATTTTCCAATATATTATCCCAGTCTCTGAAACATTATAAACATTCTTTTATATTAGCTGATTTTTTTTTTTTTTTTACACTTAATGTATTTTTCTTTTACCTTATTTGAAACCATGAGATTTTTTTGCCCTGGTAAATCCTCAGTTCTGCAGGTGGGATTTTGGCTAAATATCTTTCTGTAGAGACAACTCCATTTGATGTGGATTCAATGGGACATTTAAACCCCAGATTGTAGAATAGCCATTAAGCATTAGATTAGATAGTTTTAACATTGTGTTCCAAATATTTTCATGGCTATTTTGACTCCATGTAAAAAAAAAAACCATTGTTTTGGGGGTGTCATTGAACTTGTTCTTTGTGATACGTACATTGTGGGTCAGAAAGAATCAGTCAGCTGTAACATTGACAATATAACAAGTCATATATCCATCAAGGTCAACCTTTGTTAGATTGTAATTGGGCGAGACACTCCTCCTATGTTTCAATCTATTGATCCAGAGGAAGGTAATCAAATTCTGATGTAATCAATGACAACTTTGTCTCACTCGTACTGAACTTGTTTATTAGCACGTTTTATTGCCTTAGCTAACATTTTATTCTGATCCAACAATGTTACAATAAAAACTAAATAACTAGTATCTTAAAGCAGCAGCTGCC
Source organism: Ascaphus truei (assembly GCF_040206685.1). Lineage (NCBI taxonomy): Eukaryota > Metazoa > Chordata > Amphibia > Anura > Ascaphidae > Ascaphus > Ascaphus truei. The sequence goes on from NC_134488.1 coordinate 27,686,830, forward strand.
GCACCTAACTAACGCCCCTGCATTACATCATGGAGAATGGGGGTATCCTACGGGGTGTAACTTGGGCTCCTATCAGCTCCTGGAGGGAGCACAGAGGCGGATAACTGCACCCGCTGAGTATTTCGGGAGCCGCTAGTCGGCAGTGCGGAAGATATAGCGGTTCACCCTTGGAGGACTCCCTGTTTCCCATGATGGCAATTAAAATAAAAAACAACAACTCCATATTAAAAAGAAAACTCATCCCAGTGACGCTGCTGCTAAAAATGATTAAATTAGGGGTGGCCAACTCCAGTCCTCAAGGGCCACCAACAGGCCAGGTTCTCAGGATATCCCTGCTTCAGCCCAGGTGGCTCAATCAGAGGCTCAGTCTTCAACTGAGCCACTGATTAAATCAGGGGTGAATAACTCCAATCAGAGAGCAACCAACAGGCCAGGTTCTAAGGGTATCCCTGCTTCAGCACAGGTGGCTCAATCAGTGGCTCCGAAGCTGAAGCTGGGATATCCTGAAAACCTGACCTGTTGGTAGCCCTTGAGGACTGGAGTTGGCTACCCCTGATTTAAATGCATCCCGTGAAGATTTGCAAGCAGTATATTTACCAGAGGCAGCCGCCTTAATGCGAGACCGGATTACAGTAATTGCCATCTTTATCACAGAAATGGCTTGTCACTTCTTCCTTTGCAGACCACGTGTCCCTAGGAGGACTCGGTGACAGCTTTTATGAATACTTAATCAAATCTTGGCTGATGTCTGCAAGACAAGATAATGAAGCGAAGGAAATGTACTATGAAGCTTTAAAGGTATGAAGCATATTTGTCGCAAGGTAATATTTATCTTTTATTGTCTTCCAGCGAAGCGCGTGTGCTGGCAATTACTTGACGCTTAATGCTGCTCTTGTGATAAAATAAAGATGTTTTACGGCTTTATTTAAAATGGGATTACAAATTGTGATATAGCACTTTATCTCACTTTAAAAGCTGAGGTTCTATCACGTTCAGTTTGTGTTAGAGATGTTCCAAACGTTTACGTTGAGTTTGCAAAACGAATGGATGTTGATCTTTTAGCTGCATGCAAAATGGCGAAGATTTGCCAAAATATGTGTAAGCGTTGGAAATCCCGCTCACTGCCATCCCAGAAAAGGCCAATCGTTGAATTCCTGAACTATAAACTTGTTAGAATCTGTGACATTCATTTTGCACCCATTTGCGCGAAGCACTTGGAAAGAGATTTGAACATGTCTAGTTAGGATAACATTGTTCTGCATGGGACGAAAACATTTTGGGGTGAGGGAAATGGGTACTTTAATCCACAAAACCAGCTTTTTTTGGTGTTCCTTTGAGGAGGTAATTGTTCTCTGATGCAATGCTCGGACCATATTTACTAAGACGTGACACTCCATAAGATATCTTTGTGGCAGTAAGGGCAGCCTGGCACGCATATTAAAGGTTTAGCTCGCTGGTTGCCCCTACCCATCAAGGTGGCAGCTTATGTTTATAGGCTCATATGGCCATCTTATTGTAGCCAGAATGGCTGACCCAGTGTATATTGTGTAACCCCCCCCATGTAGGCAGTTGATTCTGCTTGTGTACTTTGGAAGACTCCATTGTGTGGTAGGCTGGTAATTCATTCAGCCCAGCCAGCACACAATGAAGACTTGGGCTGTGATTTAATTTGGGTTTGGTGAAGTGCTTGGGCAACACTGGGTATGTGGGGAAGGTGTGGACTCAGGTCAGGGGAACATGTATTCCTAAAGCGGAGCCATTGTTCACCCCTAACTCTAGGGTGCCTATCTACAGGAGATATCAGCCTGAAACTGGAAACTCGATTCCCATTGGCCAGTTTGAATTTCCCACTCTCCTTAAGCCCGCCTCTGTGGGCTGTCCTAAAGCACTGTTACTTCCCATGGCCCTAATTCGTCCATCTCAGATGAGCCCTTGCTCTCTGATTGGCCAGCGAAGACAATCACTTCGCTGATTGGTCAGCACTCTGTCTTCCATGGTTTCAGATGAAGGCCGGGAAAGTATGTAAACCGATTCTGATTAGAGCTCCACAGATTATTCTGGCTTCATAGCTAGACAGTGTCAGAGACTAGCGGGATATTTGAACCTGTAAAGCCCCGCTCACACAGCGCGCTACACAACGTGTGCGCGCGCGTTCGTCACAGACTCCTGGCGGCCAATGGTAGTGTTCAGTATTGAAACTACCATTGGCTGCAAAGTACGGCGTCGACGCTGCTGCTGTCGCGGGAGTCTTTTCAAGCTGCGATCTCCGGCTGCAGCAGCGTGACGTCAGTTTAAGCAGCCGATCAATGATCACGCGCTTCGGTAAAGGAGGTTCCCTGAGTTGCAATGTGTGTGGGTTCTTCCCCTGCAGCAGCGGGGCTCGCTCATTGGAGCAGGAGAGGCTCATACAAAATGTTTATAGTGAATTATAGCAAAGTAGGGTTGTGTGTTTGAGCCCCCGGCCGTCCCTGCTGAAAGGGGGAGGGAGGGGGGGACAGGCACCTATACAGGCGACGCGCGGACACTCACCGCAGAGGGGGGATTCTACCCGACTCTCCCAGCTGCTGCATGTGTGGGTCCCTTGGTGGTTTCGGGGTTACAAAGTGCACAGGAGGATGGCACTTATATGATGTTGCCTTGTGTCGGATCGTTCCGTCTGCTGAGGATGATCACACATCGCCCAGCAGATGGAGGCGCGCACACGCGGACGTGCGCACGCAGTGTCGCGAAGCCCCAAGTGAACGCGGCCTAAGGGAGCGGCTATGATCCCAAGGTACTGGAATACTCTGAGGCGGATGACTCATTGAAGACATCCTGGGTAAGCCAGCATACGACTGGGTTCAGCACCTAGTGAGTTAGGATTCCCCCGTTTTGGAGAGTTAATCCTGTTGTCGTGCATTTGTGTTACACCTGTTGGCTCTGGCCGAAATAAGATCCATTTATTTAACTCCTTTGGTCTGTCTGGTGCATACGACCCGAATGTAATCGCCTAGTCTCCCATGACAACCATCCATGGTGGATAATGTCAAATGAATGGTCCTCACGAGGCGATACTTACCCAGCGGTATCATTCCACAGGACGCCTTCCATGGTAGGAGACACCCTACATCCCTTCATTTGAATGGGCCATACAGAGCGCCATATTTATGAAGCTGTGCTAGAAAGTATTTTATGGATTAGTACTGCTTAGTAAATATGGCCCTCGGTCATTTCAACCCTCCTAGTATGTAGTTATATAATTAAGGATTAGCATATGTTTGTGTGAAGATATCATAGTAAATACTTACATTTGCTAGTCAGGGTAATTTTGTACTGAGTAGGGAAACAGGACCGCCTAATGGGCAAAACTCTGCCACCAATTTGTATGCTTAGATGTTGGACCATTGCCAGGTCAAACAACCCGAGCTTTCTTCTACCGACTGCATGCACATTTCTGACTAGCTGCTGGTGGTCAGGATTTTGATGGTTAAGTCAGCAGTCCTTTATGTTGACACCCCCTTTTTGGGGGTATGTGCTGATGAACCTGGGATGTGCAGTAAAAGTCCTACACCCAGAAAACACCCCACTTCCGAAGAAGGCAGGTCATACCCCCAATGAGGGAAACTGCAATTGGAATGTTTTCATGTAAGATAATAACTGTGTGCCTAATATATTAAGAAAGGTATCAATAACCAATGGGAGAAGGAGCGGCTCAGTGAGTATAAACACTGACTGACACTGAGATTGCTGCAGGGGAGCCTGGTTCAATTCCCGGTGTTGGCTCCTTGTGACCTTGGGCGAGTCACTTTATCTCCCTGTGCCTCAGGCACCTAAAACATAGATTGTAAGCTCTACGGGGCAGGGACCTGAAATGTCTCTGTAAAGTGCTGCGTACAATTAGCAGCGCTATACAAGAACATAATATTATTATTATTATTAATGTAAATCCTCGCAAGTGATGGACGTCCCGGGTTCCCTCTGTGCGCCGCCATGTTCAGCGTTCTGCGTCTCTGCTGTCCAGCTGTCCCCTCCTTGATGCCATTTCATGGCTCTGTGTTTGACAGGCAACGTTTCATTACAGGAGGGTAGTTATATCACCGTGATTTTAATATAAAAGTGAGATTTTAAATTGATCTTATTTATCAGCGACGTATCATCAGGGCTGGATGTATCTATGCTGGAAGATAATTTAGCAACATTGTATCTTTCTGTTTATCGAGAGATAACGGTTGTCACATTACCATACATACCATGGTATCTGGGACTTCCTGCACTGTAGATGACATCATCAAATACACATCTTGGTGGCTTCGTGGTCTACTTTTCCTTTAATTTAACATTTACAACTTCAATAGGCTTTTAAAAAATATTTAAAATACAAACAATAAACAATGAGAACGAGGGAAGATAAAAGAAGAACGAGAGCATCATTTTTGAGGTGTAGCTTTCGTTTTAAGAAGAGCGCCGCTTAAAATATGTCAGCTACACAGTTTCCTGCCTCTGAACCAATAAGGGGCATTGACCTGCTAGGATGCTACACTGATGCAAAGTGACTCGTGCTACATGATCAATAAACCAGGTTCCTACCATGTTACAGGCAATAGAAACGCACCTTATAAGAAGGTCTGGTGGAGGCCTCACATACATCGCTGAATGGAGAGGTGGGATTCTGGACCATAAAATGGGACATCTGACCTGCTTTGCTGCAGGAATGATAGCCCTAGGAGCACAAGAAGCCCCACCAGAGAAGAAAGAGCATTATATGGAGCTAGCAGCAGATATTGCCAACACGTGCCATGAATCATATGCTCGCACAGGTAAGAAAGCTGCCGGGGGTAATATTTCAGAGAAAGAGAAGTGCTAGAACAAGAGGACCATGCTTTGAAATTGGAGGGTGCAAAGCTCATGGGGGAAAAAAAACACTTGTGTGCACATTCTCATGCACCCCTGCCTTTCCCCATAGTCACTCAGCATACAGTGCTTCCACTGCAGCAAGGGATTCTGGGTTAGTCATGTAAATGATCACTTACTTCATAAGGTTTGTCACCTTTTGCTTCTTAGGCTAGGTCCCCAGTGGCCACGGCTGCGCGCGCGACGGCGTGAGCGCCTCACACAAGGTACAGCCCTCTATGGGGGCAGGGCCCAGTCAGCGTGTGGGCATGGCCAAAAGACAAGATTTTTGTATTTTGGCGCGGCGGCCGAGCATTCGCCACGTCATGGCGGCCGTTCAGCCAATGAGGGCGAACCAGCCGCGTAATGTCATGGCCGCGCCACCACCATGCCCCTCTCGTCGGATCCCCTGCGGTCGCAGCTGAAACAGGTGCACGTACCGCCATACTCCCCGGCGCGCGTGCAGCTGTGACCAGTGGAGCTGAAGCCATATCCATTTTCACATGGCTCCCAAAAAGCTTATGCCTGCCGCATTACACAGATGTCCTTCTTCAGACCCCTTTCCCTTGTGTTGCAGTGTGTTATCATTTTTAACTCAATCCCTATGGAGTAATTCAACATTTAAACAAATATTCATAAAGTACTTATACTTGCCTTAGCTTAACTTTAAAGTGCCAATCATGTGTATTTAACATCATGGCACACACCACTGCCATTAGCTCACTGTGGTCCTAGGGAGCGACCGACCCTTATAAGGCCCTTGTTCAATATGCTGTGAATCTGATCTCAGTACTGAAGAGATCAGCAACATTCAAATGCATGGGGCTCAAATCTTCTCCAACACAGGAACGCAGCTTCATAGCAAATTTTTATTTATAAAATGTTTTACCAGGAAGTAATACATTGAGAATTACCTCTCGTTTTCAAGTATGTCCTGGGCATAGAGTTAAAAGACAAATAATACAGGCATACCCCGGTTTAAGGACACTCACTTTAAGGACACTCGCGAGTAAGTACGTATCGCCCAATAGGCAAACGGCAGCTCACGCATACACCTGTCATCACGTCCTGAACAGCAATACCGGCTCCCTACCTGTACCGAAGCTGTGCGCAAGCGGGGAGACTATAGAGCCTGTTACAAATGCGTTATTTATATCAGTTATACACGTATATGGAGATTGCAGTACAGTACATGCATCGATAAGTGGGAAAAAGGTAGTGCTTCACTTTAAGTACATTTTCACTTTACATACATGCTTCGGTCCCATTGAGTACGCTAATGCGGGGTATGCCTGTACATGGTTACAAATACAGTTACATAAATGAACAGGGTATACATGACATACAATACATTGCATGCACAGTTAGAGAAGATGTATATTATAGGCTTACGTATGTAATAAGTTGCCAGTCTTCTTACAAACTCGTGACCCCCCTACATGCAGGGCAATACATTCCTGTCCTCTCCTCGGGCACCAAACAGGTGAAGTTTTCCTCAGCATCATTGATTGATAGCAATGTATCTATATTATTATTTTCTATTGTGTTTTCTTTCTAGACACAAAGCTTGGTCCTGAGATTTTCCGGTTTGACCCTGGAGCTGAAGCCACATCAACGCGATTAAGTGAAAGATATTACCTGTTGCGCCCAGAAGTGGTGGAAAGTTATGTGTATATGTGGAGATTAACGCACAACTCCAAATACAGGGACTGGGGCTGGGAGATTGTGCAGGTAAGAAAGTATTCCAAGTGTTAATGCCAAAGTGGCAGAGGTGGCATCGAGGGGTCGGTGGCTGCAGAAAGTAGTGGGACTGTGTCTGATTGAAAGAAATTCTTAACCTTCTTAGGCCTCGTCCCCACTGTTCGCGGCCACGCACGCTATGGCGTGCATGGCGGGAATAAGATACGGCCCATATTGGGCCGCACCCAGTCACTACCTGCGCACGCCCGCAGAAAGCGCGATGCGCGACCACCCTTCCCAAAAGTCAAGATTTTTGTCTTTTGGCGCGGCGGCCGAGCGATGGCCACGTCACGGCGGCGGTTCAGCCAATGAGGGCGAACCAGCTGCGTGATGTCAGGACCGCCCCTCCCGCCGCCAAAAATCGTGTCTTTGCTCCCCCTGCACTTCTCTGGACGCGGGTCCCATCGCGACCCTAGGACCGCAGATCGCGGCTGAAACTGGTGCACGTGCCACCAGGTGCTCCGACGCACGCGTGCACGCATTAACTGGGGCCATATCCTTAGGCTGTGCTTATACAGCCGGAGACGCGACCGATAACGTCACCCGTCGCCGTGAGTTGTATTTGAAGTTTAGGCGACGCCGCTGGCTGACGTCATAAAAGGGGAGGGCAGAGGGACGGAGAAGCTCCCGATTGGCCGCAAAGGGGAGACCGTCGCTGAAAAAATCAAATATCAGTGACTACCAGATTTCTGGTACCACTGTTGCTCCGTCACCGACAATGCATTTGTTTTGGCGCGACGGCGATGTCGCCAGCACTATAAGCGCAGCGTTAGGCCTCTGAATAGGGCAGTGTTTGTAAATCAAGTGTTTATTCAGCCTCTAGACCACCCTGTCTCTGTGAGAGCCGATAAAGATAAGGAGGGAGAGAGGGGAGGGAGAGAGGGGAGGGAGAGAGGGGAGAGAGGGGGGGAGGGGAGAGAGGGGGGGAGGGGAGAGAGGGGGGGAGGGGAGAGAGGGGGGGAGGGGAGAGAGGGGGGGAGGGGAGAGAGGGGGGGAGGGGAGAGAGGGGGGGAGGGGAGAGAGGGGGGGAGGGGAGAGAGGGGGGAGGGGAGAGAGGGGGGGAGGGGGGCTCTCAGAACACACAGAGTATCTGACAGAATGGAGCAGCCAGAGGAAATGAAACCCCACCCAAGTCTCCGCTCATTAGGTATACAAACTAACGTTAAAAAGTGATCTCCAATAAAACCACTTAGAAATGTCTGATTTTTGACACTCACCTAGATATCACTTTTTTATTATGCCACTGCCTTTGGTTAGTTTTGGTCTTAGAAGAGACTGCACCTGTAAATATTAGGCCATGGTTCATACAATATTTTGACGACAAAACAGAAGAAGGGCCCATATTTACTAAGCAGTGCTATTTCATAAGACACCTTGTAATACCAGGAGATGTGTCTTGTGCCAGTGGTGAGCAACCTCCTTGTGGGGGTCGTTGATCAAATTACTGGGGGGGAGTTGCCATAACTGTGCAGGATTAACTCTGCTGGGGTCCCTGCTTCTGAATGGGATGTCCGCAGCATTAATCTTCTGAATGAAACTACAGTAACTAACTTGCACTAGAGCAGCAGCCCTTCTCTCTCCCTCTCCTCAGCAGAAGCAGGGCAGCACTCTCCTGCTCCTTCAGTGCCTGGATGATGTCATAGATGCCCAAATATGGGCATATTCATATTTGTTAGATGAAGAGAGGTTTCCGCTCTGCTAGTAAATGGGAGTGGTGCATTGGGAATCAGAGATACAATATGAATATGTGAAGACGTATTCCCTAGGATCATGCACTCTACCTCTAATGTAGTGTAGGGACTTAACTGTGAATCACTGGAAAGAGATGGTTTCCCATCTCCACTAATATAATATTTATTTATTAAACAAGAAAGTTGTAGTTAAAACCTAACTCTAATTAGCGCTACTGATCAGACATGCATTAGATTATGCACTGTCAAGAATGCGGTATCCCTATATAGTAGCTGGTGATGAGGATAGGTTAATCGGTTATATCCTCATGAAAAAGTATCATTGATAATCGCTGAACACAGTGATAAATAAAGTGCAAGGTAAGTGTACAAATACAGGAAACCCTATATAGCGTGATATATGCAGTGATACTAAATGTAAACTATAAACATAATTTATAGCGACACAATGATGAATTACTCATGAGAGCACAGCCTCTTAATATAGTACAGAGATATTGACCCTAAACAAACACATCAGGGATACTGTTATAATTCACAGTATATAGTATTACTCTATGATGTTTGATTACATAGTCGCCTTATACTGAATACAGCCTAGTATTCAATGTATCAAGCAGTGTATAATCACACTGCACTAGGTCAGACACTCAGTACTTATACACTTTTAAAACCAGAGTATTGTAGCTGTGACCTTATGCTATGTTACAATTTGCTTTAACAGCAGGAACCTACTGATACTTTAAAACTAAGGTCAGAGGAGTGTTAACATTGAGGTCATACATCTACACTAACATCTAAGGTTATATTTATACTATGGATGGGTTATATTCAATCATCCATAAGTATTGATAACCATTGATGTATCTTTATTGACCTCTAGATTGCTGTGTTCAGCAATCATTTAAGTGGCATTTGCAAACATCACAGTAAAGGGTTAATACTCACCTCAGCAGCCTAGCCATCAGAGTGCCAACAAGATATAGGCGATTCACATGTATCTTATCACTATTACTGACGTGATATTTCCTACATCAGTATTACACTCTGTGTATAAGGCGACTATGTAATCAAACATCATAGAGTAATACTATATACTGTGAATTATAACAGTATCCCTGATGTGTTTGTTTGGGGTCAATATCTCTGTACTATATTAAGAGGCTGTGCTCTCATGAGTAATTCATCATTGTGTCGCTATAAATTATGTTTATAGTTTACATTTAGTATCACTGCATATATCACGCTATATAGGGTTTCCTGTATTTGTACACTTACCTTGCACTTTATTTATCACTGTGTTCAGCGATTATCAATGATACTTTTTCATGAGGATATAACCGATTAACCTATCCTCATCACCAGCTACTATATAGGGATACAGCATTCTTGACAGTGCATAATCTAATGCATGTCTGATCAGTAGCGCTAATTAGAGTTAGGTTTTAACTACAACTTTCTTGTTTAATAAATAAATATTATATTAGTGGAGATGGGAAACCATCTCTTTCCAGTGATTCACAGTTAAGTCCCTACACTACATTAGAGGTAGAGTGCATGATCATAGGGAATACGTCTTCACATATTCATATTTTTGGCATACCAATATTTGGGCATGTACAACGTCATTCAGGCTCCGAATGTAGTTTCAGTCGACGATTAGCACTACGGGGGTCCCATTCAAAAGCAGAGTTAATCCTTCCTGTTTTCGGGGGCCCGTGGGTGTGGGGGTTCACGTTGTGGGCATTTAAATGTAGGGGTCGCGGCTAAAAAAAGGTTGCACACCACCAGTGTCTTATGCAATAGTGCCGCTTATTAAACACAGCAGGAAATCTCTCTGGAATCAACACCCTTTTCTTTAAAAAGAAAGTGGAGCTGTGTGTACACAGCAGGTGGTACAGAGTACCCACCGGCAGATTTCAAGATCCGCCCGCCCATAGGCACTTGCATGTCGCGGCCGCCACTTGCTGCCGCCCTCCCGAATCGCAGCACATCACCAACGTGACGTCGCGATGCCATGGTAACGCGACGTCATTACGTCGCAACGAGACGCCATGTGACGTCACGTTGATGACGCCCGTGGCGTCATTTCACGCTGCGATTCGGAAGGAGGAGGGCGGCAGGTAAGGAGGCGGCCGCCACGTGTACGTGCCTTCCCATCAGGCCGGATAGACCTGGCAGCGCGGCACCTGTATATGGGGGTGGAAATCCCCCTCTGAGAGTACCCCTCATTTGTAACATCACATTTGAACCACTGGTTGCTTTGTACATTACCTACAGATAAACTGTATTACCTACAGATAAACTGTTACCTACAGATAAACTGTGTTACCTACAGATAAACTGTATTACCTACAGATAAACTGTGTTACCTACAGATAAACTGTATTACCTACAGATAAACTGTTACCTACAGATAAACTGTGTTACCTACAGATAAACTGTGTTACCTACAGATAAACTGTGTTACCTACAGATAAACTGTATTACCTACAGATAAACTGTATTACCTACAGATAAACTGTATTACCTACAGATAAACTGTGTTACCTACAGATAAACTGTATTACCTACAGATAAACTGTATTACCTACAGATAAACTGTGTTACCTACAGATAAACTGTGTTACCTACAGATAAACGGTGTTACCTACAGATAAACGGTGTTACCTACAGATAAACTGTGTTACCTACAGATAAACTGTGTTACCTACAGATAAACTGCATCGTTAAATTTGGCCCTATAGGCCAAGAAAATACTTTACCCCTTTTAATTCTTTTTGAAACTTGGTTTTCCTGCTTCGATACTCTGGGTTTATCTTATAAAAAATATTTTATCTCCCTGCTGCAAAACCGGGGTAAAAAAACTGCACCAGGTGTTATTTTTCTGGTTTAGTGTTTTTTGCACCAGTTTTGCATCCGTGTAAATGACCCACCTAAGTTTGCACTGCTTCTTCATACCAGCGTGTTTTACCTTTTAGTGCCCAGCAGTTGTGGAAAGTTACATGTATATGTAGAGATTAGCGCCACAAGCAGAATAGGTTACTCAGTTATTCTTTATAACACTCACATTACCTGTCCCACGTACCTATCCTACTTCTGGAAGAAAAGGGACAAAATAAGGTTATATTTTGTAGGAAAAGTTACTCTATGACGCTAGCAGCAATCTAACCCATTTGACCACCCTTTTTTTTACAACTGACAGGAATTCGCGTGGTCCCCTGAGCTGAACCGCTGGAGGACACTGAGCAGCAGCATTCCCCCCCCCTTTCTTTTTAAATTATTTGTATATCTAAAGCGTGTGACAAAGTATCATTCTACATTCTTACCTAAGCTGGCAATCGTTTGGTGCTCCTGTTAGAAATCTGTGAATGTCCTGACTGTGTGCCTAACATAATGGCCGCTTCAGTCAGTGTACCTCAGCAGATACAATGTAATCTTATATCACTAAGGTAACATTATCTATTGTTACAGTTTGCAGCTGAAACTGCTGGGAATATTGGGAACACATTATCACAAAGATCTTGCACTGCTTGGGAGGTGGGTTAAAACCTGCTGTAGACATCAAAGGATGCTTTAAAACGCATTAAAATGACATTAAGAGCTGAATTAAAAATAAAATTAAAAAGGCAGTAAGTATTATCTAATACTACGGACCTGATCTATTAAAAAAAAAACAAAAAAAGAAACATAAGATTTCCCGTTTCGCTGCTTTACGGGGTCCCTGGAGCTGCAGATAATGAGTTTTTTCTCCCGCGACGCCCATCCTTAAAAACAAATAACGACAAAGGCCGGTCAAGAAATAAGCCACCTTCTGTGTTAATACTTGTGACCGTTCCTCTCATACATGTTGAATGCCGTATTTTGCCAAGAGCCCCTAGATCTCACTGACTTCTGTCCTTAAAGTGCTACATTGTAGTGATGTGCATAGTACAATGTGACTAACAACTCTTTTCTCTGCCGTTTGTAACCTAATTCAACATGAGCATCTATGTCATTCTTTAACCAGGCTCTGGATAAGTATTGCAGGCTAGAAACGGGATTTTCTGGCATCAGAGATGTTTACACAACAACTCCCAACCATGATAACGTGCAGCAAAGCTTTTTCATGTCAGAGACATTGAAGTAAGTATACAAAGGTATTCAACAAGATCTCTTTATATTACCGTGAAACCAGATACTCCATGTATGACTCCTGGGCTGTTCAAATTTCCCCGGCTGTAAACCTGGTGCAAAAAAGCACCCCAGCGTATTCCCCAGAAATAACACAATTGAGAATAATGAATGCTGGAAATGAAGGTGAAAGAATAATTAAAATTTAATACACTAATAGACAGCACTCTAGAATGTAAAGAAACTCATACAGTACAGGGTGCACGGCACGAAGTGGGCCCAAACAACCCCACTAAAGATCATAGAAACCCAAATAAGCTGTGCTGGAGCTTATTTGGGTTTCAATAATTAGAATTTAGTGTGGGCTGTTAAGAGGGGCAGTTCCTTTTTTTTTTTTTTTTACAGGGGTGAGAAGCAGGGGAGAGCCCAGTAACTAAAGCTAGTTTCAGCCCTGGGTTCTGAGATACACCCAGTGCCGCTGGTACTCCGCGCCTGTTTAAATCCCTGCCTCCCATGGGCCAATAGAAAGCCGCGATGTCATCAATGCACATTGTCGTCTGAACGCGGCCCAAACTGCCGCTTCAGTGAAATTAACCCTTTGTGCTCTGCCTCCAACAACTTTATAATGACATGTAAACAAATGCAAATGAAACAAAGGGGTCGGGAGGGTTTAATGCAAATTGGGTGACCCATAAAGATGGGTGACCCTCCCTCCCCCCTTTCGCACCAATTAAGTGTAGTGTCTGCTCTCACTGATTTTATGTCAGTCTCACTGGTTTTTAGTAGAAATGGTCTCAATGGAGCCACTATTATTTTAAAAAATCAACACTTTTCCATTAACCCTTTCAGTGCCATGTTGACATAGTGTACGTCAATAAAAGTGCAACATCTTGCTAGTTTTTTAGGGGCTGTACTCAGTCAGTGCTATGTCGCGTATCACACTGAAGGCACCACCCCCCCCCTCTCCTCCCAATTGCCAATATAATTGTTTGTTTGTTTTTAAATTAGTTTTGCCAGAACTTGCAAGGCATAAAATGATGGCTGCTGGGTTGCCCAGTGGGAAGCTGCAATGCAATCTCCGGATGATGTCACACCTTTCCATTGGCCGCCAGACTGAGGCTGACCCCAGGGGCCATATTGTTTCTTGCGGACAAGAATTCTTGTGCAGGAATTTCAAAATGTCATGTCTCAGGTATCAGGTTTACCGCTCGAGGGAGCTCTTGTTTCAAACAAAGTAAACAAAACAAGTAAAACAAATTTATATATAACTATATATATATATATATATATATATATATATATATATATATATATATATATATATATATTGTGACAAACGACTTACTCCGGGGCTCCGCCGTCTGTCCGGGACTGTTAGAACACGGTCTTTTAGGGTAGGTTAAATGATGAGACGTCACGTACTGTTCCTTTAAACAGGCTATGCCTGGTTTATTTTGTCCCAGGCACTGAGACTGCCACAGTGAAAACAGAAAACAAAGCCAAACAAAAAGCTGCTCATCTGAGCGATAACTTAAACTTAGATATCCCTGACTCAGGGTTGGAAGTGGCTTTTCCACTTCCAACAACAAAACAAGGTCCTTTTGCAGTCTTAGACAAATGAACACAATGATTGAACCTGTTTGGGGAAGAGGCTTCTCCCCTCTGTAGTTCAGCAGCCTTCCAGCCTCCAGGCTCTTGGAGAGAGGGAAGAGCAAACAGGAAATCAGTCTTACATACCTGATTTCTAATTAGCATGACAGGTGACAGAAATCAGGCAGCAGACAAACTCTGGTCTGGATCCCTCATCCCTCAGTTCCAGCGCTTGCCAAACTGTGGGATGGAGTGCATGCATTCTGAGGCTGCACTCCCAGGCCAAACAGGATAGAAACTGTTCAGTATCCTGGGAGCCCTATATACGGAATTTATTACCATCCCCTGGTTTCTGTCACAATATATACTTACACACACACCGTGCTCAGGAAAAAGGGAGCCCTTTAGTTTTTCATCATATCTTATATATTTCTCGCTCATTCCCCGTGACAATTTGCACAATTGTAGCTCTGTTATGTTGATTAACACTATATAAGAAGCACAATGTACACCATCAACTGATGTTAACTAAATGGATGTCCCTGTATTATGTCAACAAGTACCAGATACACTGTGGTATGATCATGTACATTAAACGAGAAATAGGCAGTTTTTCCTTCGTAGCTCGTAAATGTGTTATGCTGTTGTAATCTAATCTGAAACACTAAAATTACCCCAAAAGTATGTTTCAAAGTGTGTGTTCAAAATGGCCTCCTTCTGCTGAAATGCACACACTATAATAAGACCTCCACTATCTGCATAATCGATAGCGCGCTGATCCTGCTGCTCCCAATCCTGAACGATACAAATTCGTTTTATCAGGAGACCTTTTACAGTATGTAAACGTTTTTGGACCACAATTCTTGCTCTGTCTCAAGCACTTTATAACGGGCTTATCTTCTTCGCTGGACAGGAAAATGTTGTCCATTTTTCTGCACGATATGACGTAGAATAAAAGTAGTCGCGTTTTTCCCGCACACAGTGGCCCTTATTCTGTAAGGTGGGGCAAGTGCAGACGGTGTGCTATCGCAGGGAAAGCCCCCCTTAAAACATATATAAAGGGGCGCATAAGAGAAGAAACAAAAGACAATTTAGTCAATTGAACCACAATTTATAAGTACACTAGGAACATGTACAACCTGCATAAAATTATGAGGTGGATCACAGTGATCCCAAATGTCCACGATATCCCTGAGGAGGGGCCCAGATTCTCTGAAACCCCTCGGCAAAGTCACAGTGTTTAAAAGGAAAACAGCCTCCGTGATGGATATAAGAAGCCGGATCAACTCTCAATGGCGTCCTCGTGGGTATACGCGACTGCGTGGTATGTCATCACGAGGCGCACGTCGCTGCTTGTGACCTCACCGCTACGCGTTTCGTGTCTGAAGCGACACTTCTTCAGGGAGTTGGTCCTAAAATTCCCAGGCACTGATTAAGTACCCTAGCTGAATTTCTTTTCAGCCAATAGAAATCACACCCTGCTAAGTAGCTACCTTTATATATGTTTACGTTTGGATATTCCCCGCTGATCACGGGAGACGGAGAGCTGCAGGGAGAAGTACATAGACCAGGAAGAGATAGAAATTAAGGACAGCTCGCACTACAGCTTTTAAAGCCCCCATTAAAGTCAATAGGGATTTCCATGTGATAGCACATCATCTGCACTTATCACACCTTACAAGTGTGTGTGTGTGTGTGTGTGTGTGTGTGTGTGTGTATTGCTTTAAAATGCCATTTTTCTGAAAAAACATGGAATTTGGGGAGCTTGCTGCTTTGAAATCTAAATGACATTGCGTTGTGTTTCCTGACTTACTGTAGTGCTATGCGTTAGTTTATAAATAATGTATTGTTCTTCTTCTATTCCACCTTGTATACAGATACCTTTATCTGCTATTTTCGGAAGACGATCTGCTGTCCTTAGAAGACTGGGTATTTAATACAGAAGCACACCCACTACCAATAACGCGTGTAAAATCCATTTTAAGCACAAGGAAACAATACACAACTATTTAGTGTTTTTAGCCAAAGCTGAAGTTTTCATACTAAAAAAAAAAAACAACTATATTTTATCAGATAATTTGAGATACCAGTACTTAAATAAAAATGCAGACAATGTCAGCGTTGTGTTACTTTTTAAATTTAGCACTAAAAGAAATGGTGGCCTTTTGCAGAAAATTCTGCCCTTTCTTTTTTTAGGGAGAAATGCGTAAAAATCACACAGTTGGTAAATATCTGTGGTCTTCATTTGTTCTGCTTTTGTATGCACTATAGCTGGGTTGTTTTATTACCGTTGCAAACACTTTTTTGCATGATGTTTTTTGTTGTTGTCCAGTTTAAACCTCGGTTGATCATTTTACGGTTAGAATTAATGCGGTCCCCGTTTTGCAAATATGGGTTGCTTAGCTATGTGAAATTGCTGCACTCTATACAGATATCATCCCCTCTACTCAGAAATAAAATATATCCCTTACCCTTTTAAAGTTTGTACCTCCACACTCTTCATGGCTCATCCTTCATTTCATTAAGAGCATTCAAAGTGGGAGAAAACCCCCTTCTAAAAATCACTTCTGCAAGGTATAGAACAGGGGTAGCCAACTCCAGTCCTCAAGAACCACCAACAGGCCAGGTTTTTGAAAACCTGACCAGTTAGTAGTTTTTGAGGACTGGAGTTGGCTACCCCTGGCATAGAACAATATGACTGATAAAATGAGATACAGCCTTAATACCATTCTCCTGATGTCACTACCCTAACTTGGGAGAGCCAATACACTGTGGACAAGACAAGCAGAGGATTCTGGGAAAGAACCAGTGTCTCCCACATATAGTGACAATCCGTAAAACTAAAATTGGGCATGTCAGTGGATTTTGAGATATTTTTGGACAGAAATGAGGGGAGTATTTTGATTTTGGCTAAGTTTGCACCTTTATCTGCCCTTAAGTATCTGTTTCCATTTAAGTATTGCTTTCAGTATTTTAACAAACGTTTCAGCATGTGAGAATCAGAAAGTGCCATTTATCATAATAATATTCTTTCTTTCTTCATTGTGTGTTTTTATTCTATGCAGAATTTGAAAGAACTTTCACTCATTTGTATTTACTATTTATTTTGCATTACAAAAATGAAACATGTAATGTATTGTGATAAACTTACTGTTATTTAATGCAAAAAAAAAAAAAAAAACCCCATTAAAACATTTTGAAATGTGTTATTATTAACTATTGGTGTTTAGTTACCTTTGTTTAGCAGTAGTTCTGCATGCTAACCCTCATAATTGGTAGGAAACAACAATTGAAATGATTATTAAAAGTAAACTCCCATTCTGTATGTTTTTTTTTAATGGTTATGCACACTTTTGGGTACTGTATTAGGGGAAAGTGGGCTTGGTAGGAAGTCGTAACTCACGGCCCCTTCTTCAGCTGCAGCGACATTCACCACAGCAATGTGTTACACAACTTACTCGCGGGAACTAACTGTAAACAGAAACACAAACAGGGCAGAGGAAGAGCGCTTCTTGGCCTCGGATATAGTGGGCGAGCGCGTACGCGACGGGGCGCATGACGTCGCGCGCGCCTGTTGCCCGAGCGATCTTTGGACTGAGATCACTCGCGACGGGGAGGCAGGGGCGTGACGTCACGAGGCTGGTTCGCCCACATGACACAACCGTCGCACGACAATTTTTTAAAAAAAATTGCCGTCTCAAAATTCTGCTGCGCAGTCGCGCGCTCTATGGCCTGCTTCATAGAGGTGCGGCCTGTTGTTCGAGCGCGTGGTCGCTCGCACTATGGACGTGGCCTAAGAAGACACACATTCAGTCTGCATGTTGCAGTGCCTTCTATGCAGTATGCAGTTGCTGAAGCATCCCACAACAGGACAGGGTCACAGAGTACACAGGACAGCGAGACACAGGAAAGAGACAGACAGAGAATCACAGGAGAGGCAGAGGGTCACAGGGCGAGAGACAGACAGAAGGTCACAGGTGTCGGAAGGAGAAGAGAGTCAGAGGGGAGCAGGGCCACAGAAAACACACACACATGCAACAACAACGTGACAGAACAAATACACACAGGACAGACACCACACACAGCCTCACCCCTCTCCGGTCCATGCAGCTTCCTCCTCTTCCTGGCCTCACACTGCAGGCTCCTCCTTATTGTCTGCTGCTGGGTAATGTAGCCAATCAGGATGGAGGAAATATCAGGTTTGGTGGTGTGTCCACAAGGAGAGTCAATGAAAGTCTTAATATTGTTGCGAGATTTATCAGAGGTAAATGCCTGGAATCCGGATCAGCGGCGCAGATGGTAGACGGAGTCCCAAGGAGCAGGCGGCAGTGTTAGTAGTCTAGAAACAAGCAGAGGTCCAGGGCAGGCAGCAAAGGTACAAAGTCTGGTCACAGGCAGAGGTACATCACATGCTGCAGTTAGAACAGCTGTTAGCTGAGAGATTATAGACCAAGAAGCACACCTTACTAGTTGAGCCCTAACAGTAACCCCCCGCTACAGGGAAAGGCACGAGTAGGTTTCTCTGGATACCTGGCATGAAATTGTTTGATCAAGCGTGAGACATGCACTTGGGTGGCAGGTTCCCAGAACCTTGTTCCAGCCCGTAACCCTACCAGTCCACCAAGTAGAATAACCACCTGTCAATTCTCTTGGCATTGCATATTGCTTGTACCTCAAATTCAGGTTGTCCCTGGATCTGCATAGGAGTTGGGGGGCTATGAACTCGATTTGGAAAATGAGTTAAGAAACATGGGTTTGAGCAATGAAACATGGAATACTGTGTGTATTCTCCAGAAAGCCAGTAGTTGGAGACGATACGCCACAGGGTTGATCTTCTTAGTGACCAGAAATGATCTTAAAAACTTAGGAGAAAATGTATTTGGAGTGTTTCTCAACGGAAGATCCCAAGTAGATAGCCACACTTGATCTCCCAGTTGGTACACAGGTGTGGGTGTCCGAAGACAATCCACAAATGTCTTGTAATTGACTTTAGCTTGACGCAAGTGTTTTGCCAATGTCAGGTGAACTTTCTGGAGAGAAGACACCAAAGAAGAGAGTGTGGGTACTGGAGACCATTCCTGTTCAGGGGGTAAAATCTTTGGACGATATATGAAGGTGGCAAAGAAAGGACTACGGTTAAAAGATGCATGTTGGGAATTGCTGTATGAGAATTCAGCAGTTGCAAGGAAGGTGGTACAATACATTGGTGTGTATTAGTCAAACCCCAAATATACTGCTCCAAGGTTTGGTTCAGACATTCCGTTTGGCCGTTAGACTGTGGGTGATAGCCAGATGGCAGTGCTTTTTGGATATGCAGTAATGAACACATTTCATACCAAAAATGGGAGATGAATTGAGATCCTCGGTCCAAAATAATCTTACTTTGGAGTCCATGTAAACTATATACTTCTTTGAAGAATACTTGGGCCAGCCCTTGAGCAGTGGGCAAACAAAGAAGTGAGCAAGTTTAGAAATGAGTTGATGATTGTGAGGATTACTGTAGAACCCTCAGAGGGAGGTAATTCTACGATAAAGTCCATAGAGATACAGGTCCAAGGTTGAGGACAGTCAATCAGCTGTAGTAATCCTGCTGGTTTTGGTCGCGTTTGTTTCATGCGTGCACAAGTTTCATAGGAACGAATAAATTGAGCAGTATTGTAGGATGTCTTGGACACCAAAAATGTCTTCGGAACAACTCAATGGTCTTTGTGACTCGCTTGTGCCCGGCAGTGGGTAGGTCATGTTACCATTGAAGAACATGTAGAGGTAATGCGATGGTGAGAACATAAAGTCTATTCTTAAACCATAGACACTTACTCTGAATTCTGAAGTTATGGTGTCGGCTACATACAACTTTTTTTTTTTAGCAAAAGTGTCCCTTTCAGTAGCTCGTCTTACACGGAGAAGAAAATTGTCACATATTTGCACTGCAGCTAATACATGTGTAGGAGGTAGAACGAACTCTGAAATCTGAAATAAATGGGAGAGTCGAAGGGGGATCTTTACATGAAAGATCGTCTACCTTTGTATTATTCTTTCCAGGTCTGTAAGTTACTTTGAATCGGAAGCGAGAAAAGTATAAGGCCCAGCGAGCCAGACGTTGATTTGTACAGCGGGCAGTCTGTAAATGTGTCAATTCTTATGATCAGTCCGTACTTCCACCTCATGTTCTGCCCCCTCCAAAAGATGACTCCAGTCTAAGAACTCCACTCGGATCGCCAACAGTTCTTTCTTCATAATTGTATAGTTGATTTCGGCATTAGACAACTTTCATGACAGAAAGGTGAACGAATTGATGAAGGAATCCAAAGCACATTGTTGAGACAGAACTGTTCTAAGGGCAAAATCTGAGGCCTCTGCTTCCACAATGAATGGTTGCGGAGGATCGGGGTGCATTAAAATGGGTGCAGTGAAGAATTTTTTCTTTAAATCAAGAAGGGCAGCTTCGGCAGGAGTTCCCCAACAGAAGGAAACATGTTTTCTAAAAAGAGTCGTTAGTGGAAGTACCATAAGCAAATATGTCTGAATAAAGCAACGGTAAAAATGAACAAATCCTAAAAATCTCTGCAAGGATTTCACATCTGTGTGGGGTGGCCACTCCCGTATGGCCTTAACTTTTAGTTCATCCGTAGCTATTCTAGAGGCCGAGATCATATACCCCAGACATTTGATTTGTGATTGATCAAACAAGCATTTTTAATGTTTGGCGTAAAATTGAAAATACTGTAAGAGTGTCACGCCTGTATGCCCGCAGACCTGGCTAGACCCCAGTACTGAGGTGGGAACGGTATGATACCACACACCCACAGCAGTGGGAGCAAGCCCGGAGTGTGGTATAGCGTTGCTGGGCCTGTAGAAAGAGTGTTAGTAGATACTTGCAACGCTTGGGGATGTCCGTAAAAATAGCCGTGTCCGTGTGCCAATGTTCAGGAGTCCAGAGGGTAGAATCGTCAGAGTATAAGCCAGGTCCTAGGAAGCCAGAGGTAAGCGTAGTAGTATGCGTAGCAGGGTTCAAAGGGATACCAGAGAGCAGAGTAGTCCAGGACAAGCAGGGGTCAAAGCCAGGGAAATCCAAGATAACACAGGAGCAGGAAATAGCAGGAACACAGAGGGAGCACAGCATAGGTCAGGTACACACAGGGAAACAGGAACTATGCAGAGCGGGGAAGAAGTGGACAGACAGGGGTTATAAAGGAGGGCATACCAATAGGAGAGAGTGGAGGAGTAGAGAGAGAAGTGGGAGACGACAGGGAGAGAAGAGGAGGAGACAAAAGGGGCAGTCAGGGGAATGGCCTGTAGGGCTTGGGAGGCGGAGACATGGGGAACAGGATAAGAAGCATGTGCGCGTGCCCTCTGTAAGCTGGGGATGCGCGCACAGGTTGCAATACAGAGGCGGCCCGCACAGAGCAAGGGAAGGACACAGGAGGGGCACGGAGCCCAGAGGGGAACGCGCGCGTGACCTGCGACCGCGAGACAGTATGCAGAGGCAGAGAGGAGGGAACAGGTGGGTCAGGGAGACCAGCGGAGGAGCGTGTGCGCGCGCCCTCCGTGGGCTGAGGGAGCGCACGCACCGGACGCGTAAACAGGCGCGTGGAACACCGTGCCGCGGGCACCACGCAGGGTGGAGGCAACGGGACGGACGCCACCACAGGGGAAGGTAATGCGGGCACTGCGGGAGAGAGGGAGCGGGGAGGATCATAGCAAGGACTCCGGGACCGCGTGGGTATGCGAGACCTGCAGGGAACGCGCTGCGGCAAAAGGAGAGAGGTGGAAGGCAAAGGAGAGGAGTGGGAAGGAGTAGAAGGGGCAACAGGAGATGGGAGAGAGGGACAAGGAGGGGAAGGAATCTCCTGAGTCATCACAGTATCCCCCCCTTGAGGATCAATCTCCGAGTGATCCAACCACGACTTGAGGGGAAATTTCTGATGAAATAGAGAAAGTAGCCTTGGGGCGTGGATGTGATGTGCAGGTACCCAGGAACGTTCCTCAGGCCCTTAGCCCTTCCAGTGTACCAAAAACTGAAGTCTATTTTTAGACAAACGAGAGTCGATGAGAGACTGTATTTCGTACTCCTGTTGGCCCAGGGTGGACACTGGATTGGGTCTCCGAGAGGGATCCGGGAAATGAGGACTGGGAATAAATTTTTTAAGGAGGGAAACATGGAACACGGACGGAACCTTCATTGTGGGGGTAAGATCGAGACGATAGGCTACTGGATTAACCTTCTCTAAGATTTTGAATGGTCCCAAGAATCTAGGGGACAGTTTGGGTGAAGGGGTTTTGAGCCTAATATTTTTGGAAGACAGCCACACCAGATCACCAGGTTTGAAGGTAGGACCCCTTTGACGGTGGCGATCTGCCTTGGTCTTTTGTTTGGCAACCGCAGACTGTAAGGACTTGAGGATTTTTTTCCAGGATTCTTGTAAGTTGGTCATATGAGAGTCGGCTGCAGGAACACCAGAAGGAGAAGGTGAGAGAGGGAGACTACTGGGGTGGAAACCACAGTTGATAAATAAAGGAGACTCCTGAGTAGACTCGTTCCTCAATGAATTTATGGCAAATTCGGCCCATGGTAAAAGATCCACAGAGTTATCTTGTGAGTCTGAAATGAAGCATCTTCGATACTGTTCAAGAGTTTGGTTCATCCTTTCAGTTTGACTGTTGGTTTGTGGATGGTATCCAGAGGAAAACAAGAGAGATACCCAATCTTTGGGAGAAGGCCCGCCATAATTTTGAGATGAACTGAGACCCACGATCCGAGACAATAGAAATGGGGACGCCATGCAACCTGAAGATCTCTTTGGAGAAAACGTCCACCAAGGTGGCAGAGTTGGGAAGACCCTTGAGGGGAATAAAGTGTGCCTGCTTCGAAAACCTGTAAACCACGACCAAAATAGTGTTCATCCCCTTAGAAATAGGCAGTTCAACAATAAAGTCTATCGAAATGTGTTTCCAGGGTTGTTCAGGGATGGGAAGTGGTAGAAGAAGTCCAGAAGGTTTATGGTGGAGAGTTTTACTCTGGCCACATACAGGACAGGCGGAGGTAAATTCGAGAATGTCTTGATTCATCTTAGGCCACCAAAAAGTCCATTTAATGAGATCTGCCGTCCTTTTGAAGCCTGGATGACCAACTGCTCTAGAGGAATGACCCCAAAGTAACACTTTATGGCGAAAACGTGAAGCAGCGTAGAGACCTCCTTCTGGTACCCTGAAACTGCTGGGAATATGCGCTTGTGCCTTGTTGATCTCATCCAACACATCGAAGTTGTTAGCAGAAATTATGCACTTGGCCGGGAGAATAGGTTCCGAGATTTCTTTAGCTTCAGTCTCAGAGGCAAACTGACGAGAAAGGGCATCCGCTTTAACATTTTTGGTCCCAGGAATATATGAGATGGTGTAGTTGAAGCGGGAATAGAAGAGTGACCAGCGAGCTTGACGGGAGCCTAAGCGACGAGCCCCCTCAATATATAACAAATTTTTGTGGTCAGTGAGAATAGTGATTGGTTCTTTGGAACCCTCCAAAAGATGTCTCCATTCTTGAAGAGCCAACTTAATGGCCCAAAGTTCGCGATTACCGACATCATAATTCCTTTCTGCTGCAGAGAATTTCCGTGAAAAAAAACCCACAAGGATGGAGTTTCTCTTGGGGAGAAGTCCTCTGGGAAAGAACTGCGCCAGCTCCTACGTCTGAGGATTCAACCTCCAAAGTAAAGGGGAGGGAGGTATCCGGATGACGAAGGATGGGGGCAGACACGAACGCCTTCTTGAGAATCTCAAAGGCTGAAATGGCCTCAGGTGACCAGGATGAGACGTCGGCGCCCTTTTTGGTCAAGGCGGTGATGAGAAGAGCTATAGAAGATTTTTTTTTGATAAACTTCCTGTAATTATTGGCAAAGCCAAGAAAACATTGCACAGCTTTGAGCGAATTAGGGACTGGCCAGTCGAGAACCGCCTTCAGCTTCTCTGGGTCCATGGAAATACCTTGGCTGGAGATGATATAGCCTAGGAAGGCCGTGGAAGCCTGGTGAAACAGACATTTCTCCATCTTGGCGTAAAGACGGTTAGAACGAAGCCTGGAGAGCACAAGTTTGGTATGTTGAATGTGTTCCTCCAGATTTTTAGAAAAAATAAGAATGTCGTCTAGATAGACAATGACAAAAGTTCCCAATACATCACGGAAGATGTCGTTAATAAATTCCTGAAATACGGCCGGGGCGTAACACAGCTCAAAAGGCATAACAAGATATTCATAATGTCCAGAACGTGTGTTAAACGCTGTTTTCCACTCGTCTCCTTCCCTTATACGAATGAGATTATAGGCATCCCTTAAGTCAAGTTTTGAGAAGATAGAGACCCCTTGGAGACGGTCGAACAGTTCAGAAATGAGCGCAAGAGGATACCGTTTTTTCACCGTGATCTTATTGAGTCCGCGGAAGTCGATGCATGGCCTCAGTGATCCAGCCTTCTTCACAAAGAAGAAGCCAGCCCCGGCAGGAGAGGTAGAGTTGCGGATGAATCCCTTTTCCAGGTTTTCCTGAATATAAGTAGTCATGGCCTCGGTCTCCGGGATGGAGAGTGGATAAGATTTAGACTTCGGCAGGACAGTCCCAGGGATGAGGTCGACAGGGAAATCGTACGGACGGTGAGGAGGGAGAACCTCTGCTTGTACCTTGTTGAACACGTCCAAGTACTCATGGTACACAGCAGGCAGGGACAAACGATCAGCAGGTACGGAGTCCAGACCGGCAACCACGACCACGGGAGGATCCGCTGACACAGCATCTGCGGACGAGGGCCACTGGATAGGCAGAGTACCGGACCAATCAATGCACGGATTGTGGAGTTGAAGCCAAGGCAATCCTAAAATAATTTGCACGGAAGGGGATTGGAAAACGTCAAAGACAATTACCTCCTTGTGACCATCAGCCAGGGTCAAGGTAAGAGGAATAGACTCCCAAATGATGAAGGCCGGCTGGAGCGGTCGTCCATCTATGGCCTCAAGGCCAACAGGGCTATTCCTTCTGACCATGGGAATTTGATTCCCCAATGCGAACTGCTGGTCCACGAAATTACCGCCCGATCCTGAATCGATGAACGCTTCAACCTTTACGAGAAGGTTGGGACCCTCCAACGTGGCTGGAAGCATAAACTTCTTTGGGAGAGCTTCGGAAGGAGAGGGGTTAGGAGAGACAGTACCCAGTAGAAGCCCCTCTACCTTTACTGGGTGTGCCCGTTTCCAGGCTTCAGGGGACAATTCTGGAGACGATGTTCCGAGGAAGCACAGTAGAAACACAGCCTGTTCTGGCGACGCCGCGCTCTCTCGGTTGCCTGGAGCTGTTGACTGCCGACCTGCATAGGTTCCGGTGCCTCCATGGCCAGGAGAGGAGTAGTGGACGACCTGTGAGACACAACAGAGGGAGAAGAACGGGAACAGTGTCTCTCGTGCCGTCGCTCCTGCGTACGCTGATCCATGCGTACGCTCAGGGTGATTAGTTCCTCCATCTGTAACTACCACTCCCTCCCCCCCTTGCTTCAATTAAGTTCATAAAGGCTTAACCTTTTTGAGAAACAAATCACCATCTGAGAATCTCATCAGACGTAAAAGATCATAATTAAAGGAAAGAAATAACATTCTAACATCCGTCATTGGAACAAACTGACGCACATGAAATTCGTGTATCCATCTCTGCCAGTGTGTAAGAGCAGAGGAGAGCTCCATTCTTTGGCCGCGTCCATGCTGCCTGCTCGCGAGCTCGAGCGCTTGCTTGCAGCAGAGGTGATTCCTGGACTGAGCTGTTGCGTGCGGGCGGGGGCATGTCGGGGGCCTTTTGGGGTGGGGGGGGGGAGGGTATGGTTGTGATTTCGCGGAACTGGTTCACCCTTTGTGGGCGAACCGCTCCCGTGACCCAGCCGTCGCGCCGCAGATACAAAATTATTTGTCTCGGCAAGCAGTTCTCCAGCCAACGCTCACGTGCAAGTGCTCGCGTGTGCACCATACACGGTCACATTACCCCAATGTGATTCATCACGCAGCTCTCTCTCGCGCAAGCAAGCACATGGACAAGGCCTTTGTCTCCTATACTCTTGGTTTAGACTCAGAACCTTGTGCTAATCAGCAGACAACTACTAAAGCTTATTATCAGAGGAATGTTATCATTACTCCTCTTGTGTATAGAATTATAGGCTAAAACTCTGATAATTCCTTCAGCTGTGAAAGCTAATTTCCGGGCATTATTCACATTATTATCAGTAATGCCAGGAAATTTCCTGACCCATGTTTTGCTCCTGCACTTATTTTGTTAACCTTTTGGGTGCCCCAGCTACTATGTAATGGGGTCTGGCAGTCTAGGTGCCCCGTGATGTATTTGCTCATTTTCTAGGGGTGATTGCGTTATGATCTGACCTGCTGTGGAACGTAAGATGTAGATACTCCAGAGAAGCACACGTGATTGTGAAGTGCCAGAGGGGCTGTGGTGCTGCGGCCCCTCCGGTACACAATGCGTTAAACAAACTGCCTCAATGAGCTGCACCTCCTACCTCCCCACTTTGTTATTGCCTTCCCACTTTTTGGTGCTCTCTCCTCTCTTTCACCTTCTGGTGAGGGTAGCAGGCTGGGCCATCTCCTCCCGGTGGAGCTTCCAATCTGTCCCCTCTCCCTGCAGACCCAGCTGAATTTACCATCACAGCCCTCAGACACCCTACAAACTAAATAGGACAGTGCTTATAAACAGCAGGCTTAGCAATAGTGCTCAATGTCAGGCAGTAGCTGAAAAGGCTACCAGGATATTATCTTGCATAAAACAAGGTAAGGATGGAAGGGAAGACAGAATCATTGTACTACTTAATAAATCCGTAGTAAGACCATACCCTGGATATGGAGTACAGTTTTAGGCTCAATATCAAAGTCATTATGGAACGCGTAGGGTGGTCCCTGGTATCACTGTGCGTTCCAACAGCTAATCTGTTCCCCGCAAACCGTGTTGTGCAGCTCCTTCACTGGAGTACTTTTGAATTTGCCGCCATTAGCTCCCCTCTTCACCGCGAGGAGCTAGTGTTATTGCGGTATACTTCCTCTGACGCCGAGCGCTTCTGCGCATGCCCACACCACGGAAGACAGAGGGAAGGCGCCTAAACCGCTTGCTCTGCCCCTGTGAAGCTTGGACAGCCGTTACATCCACTGACTCTCTGGATTCCAGACGATTACACGTGACAGATGCCTAAGGGATGGACAGGAGCTGTACTAGTGTCGTATGAGAGGGGATTGTAGACAGACGTTCACAGAGGTACACAATTTGGAGACGTTTATAATGTGAAATTATAATAGGCTTTATTGTGTCTTTTCCTTTTCATCAGGAAATTATCCAAACACAGGGGGGGGGGAACAAAGCTTCCATTCACTTGAGAGTATTTCTAGTGAAATCCTTGCAATTAGTTCACATCTCCATTAGTTAAGCTTCTCCCAGCCCAAACACCTAACATGAAAATAAGCAGATATAAGCAGTCTCTTAATAATGAAAGTCTTATCTGTTTAGTTGCTGTAGAGTAAGCTTCTCTGCTCTCCTGGAACCGCACCCGTCACTCTTTTGACAAAGGCCTTCCAGGCCGAAACGCGTCAAGAGGACTCGCTTGCACCTTGTGCAAATAAAGCTCATTTTTATCCCACATCAGCCTTCATCTATTTTTTATGCTGTGCGACGCATCTTTCTCTCCTTGAGAAGTTTTCCCGCACCCGTGCGTGCACAGAAAAATATCAGCGTCCAGGTTTAGAAGTCTTATTTGGTGTCTTGCAATCAGCTCTGCTGTGTGGCTGGCAGAGCTCAAGACTGGTCAGCTCCAGAGATCTGGGTTTCTTTTGGTCAGTCTCTCCTGGGACTCAAGAACCTCTGCTCTGTCTCTCCAAAGGTCAGCTCTCAGTCAGAGCTAAAGAGAGTCACTTCCTGTCTCAAAGGCAGGCTTTTTGTAAACAATCTAATCAGGCAGGTGGTGTTTAGTAATTAACTACCACACTGCTAGATTAAAGGAACATTACTGAACAGGGATAAGTCCCCTGTTACATACCTCCCCTGTTTGTGGGAAGCTCGGGCTTACCACGGCCAAAGCCCATCCTTCCACTCTCATTCTAGATATCTCTGTGACTTGAATGAGAGTGGATGGAGGAAGAGAACCCTCTGTCCCGCTGGGATTGGAGCCCTTTCTCCAGTTTATTTTTGTCTCCTCCCGAAGATGCTAGAGATCAGCACTCCTCAGTCGCTCGAGGAGGACTTTTTCCACGTAAAATCTTTTTATCGCGTGCGCGGTCTTGAGATTTGTTGCGTCGGGCACTCCTCTTTTTGTAGACAAAGTATATGGCAGCAGTTGTAGAGCAGTTCGGACTAGCCCTTAGAGTTTTCTGCTCTTGAAGTGGTCTTTCTGCAGCTTCTCCACACCACGGAGTCGCCAGTTCAGCTTCTTCAGCTAAGAATTCTTCTGGCTTTGATTCTGC
Organism: Ascaphus truei; assembly: GCF_040206685.1. NCBI lineage: Eukaryota > Metazoa > Chordata > Amphibia > Anura > Ascaphidae > Ascaphus > Ascaphus truei. The sequence continues at coordinate 27,715,315 of NC_134488.1, forward strand.
ACTCCTACCTCTGTTTGTTGCCTGTTGGGCAGCTGTAGGTTTGGCTAGTGCTTTCTTTGGTGGTTCAAACTTCGTAATTTTGTTTTGAAGTTGCGTGGAGTCCCCAACTCTCACTGTACCCTTGTCCTTACGGGCATTAGTAACTGTGGGATACTGGTGCTTGGGCAGAGCCAACACCTTTTTCCGTATTGGAGGAATCTGTATCAGAGTCTCCTTCATATTCTGGAGCTCTGTAATTTTTGTCGTCAAGGTTGTCGCTGCGTCTGTTTTCTCCAGCTCTTGCTCCAGTTTCTGAGCCTTCTCACGCTCCCTCTCATACAGAGTCACCTGGTATCGATGCTCCGCTTCCAACGATACTCTGAAGACATGCAGCGTGGCCTTTAGCTCCTCATACTGCTCTGTGGGGACGTACTGGGTATTCAGACGTTCCTGCAGCGCTTGTACCTCTTTAGCAGCCTGCAGTTTTTCTTCCTGTAGCGTTTGCTGCTTCTCCTCAGCATACTGGTGGTGTGTACGCAGACCTTGCAGTTGGTTCTGCAGTCGGTGCTCTGCGTCAAACTTTTCCTTGATTTCTTCTGTTAACTGAAAATTTTCTTCTTTCAGTTTTAAGTTCTCTCTTTTTAATCTTGAACTTTCTCCTTTTTCAGTCTCTTTATTCTTCAGGGCTTCTTTGCAGTCCTCCTTCCATTTACGCACATCTGCTTTGAGAATGACAATCTCCTGGCGTGAGACTTCCTTCTCTAGGTTGAAGGTCTGAAGCTCCTTCTGAGAGACTTTGAGAACTGTACCAATATTACCAATAGTTTCTTTAGCAATGTCCAGCTCCTCAGTGAGACTGTGTAGTTACTTTCTGGAAACTTCCAGGTCTGTGCGGCAGCTGTCGGTCTCATGATGTGAGGCATCAAGCTCTATACGAAGAGTGTGAACCTCTTGCTGGAAGACTGTCACCTGCTTCAGTGCTTCCTCATACTTCCGCTTTAGCGTAGCCACCATTTTATCAGATTGGCTCTGCTTTTCATCCATGGCGGAGATAGTAGCCTTTGCAGTATCTAGCTCAGTCTTGAGATCCTCCAATTCGGTCTTGGCTGCAGAGTAAATTGCGAGCACAGTCTTCTGTAGCTCAGCATTATTTTTTCTCTCTCTTCCTAATTCTTCACAGAGCAGATCACAGTCATGCCTGGCAATTTTCAGGGCGTCTTCAGGGCTGGTCAAGGGATCGTCACTCACTGGTTCCGGATCCGCTTCCCTGGGATGACTAGTTGAGGGTTCCTCACTGTTGGCACCGGACAGACACTTCTTTGGGGTACACGACTTCTGCCTTGGGCCCTCTGGATATTCGGTTAACCGTGGGCCGAATTCTCCATTTTCTCTAGGCTGCAGGGCAACTCGGTCCCCCTTTTCCTCCACAGGATCTGCGGACGTGTCTGTTCCTTCCACGGTAAGTGAAGAACTGCTTTTCTTTTTCCGCCTTTTTGATTTGGATGACACCGTCCCTTCAGGGATATTGGGGTCTCCATCTTCATTTGAAATTTTAGCAGCTTCATTATATACGCCAGGCTTTTCTTGCAGTTGCTTTAGCTGACAGAAATATTGGGTGATCTGCTGCTCCCGCTCTGTCTCCTGTTGATCATATTCGTCATCAAAGGGAGCGGTCTTTTCTGTTCGTGCCGAGTTCAGGCACCCCCACCATTCTTGTGGTGTTTTGTGGGTGTGACTCGGTTCGGGTTCCCCGTAAGAGATGTCTTCCTCTTTATTGGACTGGAAGGGCCACTCTTCCGTGGGGTAGGGTTCATTACAGGAACGCTGCATCTTGTCCTCCATTTTTAGGCTATCAGGTGTAATTTTCTTCCTGACCTCAGGAGGCGCTATTGCAGCTGTTGCCACTGTATTTGCTAGAACCCCCAATTGTGGTAGTCCTACAGATGGGCATATTTTGCTTGTAGAGGTCGTAGCTCTCACAGGCATCTCTGTAGACTTTTCTTTCTTGGATAAAAAATTTTTTTTTTTTAAATATCAGCAGTATTGTGCATGCATTTTCTTTTATCAGGTATACAAGATGTGCAGTTGCTAGGTAAAAAAAAGTCTATTTGCTTTACACCATTTTCTTACAGGGTGCAATCTCTCCGCTTCAGCAACAGAATTTGGTTTTCTGCCTGAGTTCAGTAATTTTCAGTCTCATCTTTGGGTATTATGGCATTCACACTTCACGTGTCTGTTTTTGCTCCCAAGATATATATAGGCAGACTTTTTTTACTTGCAGAAAAAAACATTCTTTCATTCCCGGCAGGGTGACGCAACATTCAGCAATTGGTTTTGAAAAAACCTTTTACACAGATCAGAAATCACTTTTTCCCCCATAGGGCAATTTTACACTCAGCATTGTTTTGCTAAAAATTCCCCTGCTTCAGCACAGTCTTGTATCAATTTTCACACTTCTGCATATACTCCATTCACAGCTGGTAGTCCTATGCGGTGTGGCAACCTTTATATGCAAAATCAGTACCACTCGTGGGTCACCATTTGTATTCACTGCTTCAGCGAAACTTTTGAAAACAACAAACACCTATCCCTTTCCAAGGGCTGACTCACTTCTTGAACCCTGACTATGGCTGAAAGGCAAAGACCCCTATTTCAATGACCATATTACACTTTGTGATAGGCAAAATAAGGTTTAGCTACTTCAGCAGTCTCTTCTGGGTTTTTGTAAGTTTCAGTGGTGTGTATCCCTTTAATTCCAATCTCTGCTGCATGAGTTTTTTTTGGGTTTTTTTTTCAGACTGTTTGTAGGCAAAAAGCATAAAAAAAAAATTCACATAAAAATCTCCGGTACTTTTAAACTACAAAGACACCTCTTGTCCCACCTCGGACACCAAATGTAGATGGACGTTCACAGAGGTACACAATTTGGAGACGTTTATAATGTGAAATTATAATAGGCTTTATTGTGCCTTTTCCTTTTCATCAGGAAATTATCCAAACACAGGGTGGGGAACAAAGCTTCCATTCACTTGGGAGTATTTCTAGTGAAATCCTTGCAATTAGTTCACATCTCCATTAGTTAAGCTTCTCCCAGCCCAAACACCTAACATGAAAATAAGCAGATATAAGCAGTCTCTTAATAATGAAAGTCTTATCTGTTTAGTTGCTGTAGAGTAAGCTTCTCTGCTCTCCTGGAACCGCACCCGCGCGTGCACAGAAAAATATCAGCATCCAGGTTTAGAAGTCTTATTTGGTGTCTTGCAATCAGCTCTGCTGTGTGGCTGGCAGAGCTCAAGACTGGTCAGCTCCAGAGATCTGGGTTTCTTTTGGTCAGTCTCTCCTGGGACTCAAGAACCTCTGCTCTGTCTCTCCAAAGGTCAGCTCTCAGTCAGAGCTAAAGAGAGTCACTTCCTGTCTCAAAGGCAGGCTTTTTGTAAACAATCTAATCAGGCAGGTGGTGTTTAGTAATTAACTACCACACTGCTAGATTAAAGGAACATTACTGAACAGGGATAAGTCCCCTGTTACAGGGATACTCTCCAATTATCCACTGCCTGTTACCAGCTAGGCTCCGGTAAGCGGGCACTTCAGCTAGCTACAGGATACCATAGGGACTTTTTTTCATTGTCTGTTTTTAGTTGTACTGAACTATCAGTTATTGTATTAAATGCCTTTTTTTACTTTTCAGTCATCTGTTTGTCTCAGCATTTGTCAGTTTTAAGTGTTTGTCAGTGGTGTCATATGTTTTAGTGTTTAATGTGATTTAATGTATTACACTATGTTTGTTTTTTATTCTTTTTCATGATTTGACCGCCTACACGAGGAGCGCTCTAGTGGACACCTACTTCCATCTGGATGCTTATATCCTTTTATTTAGTGTGACTTGGGGCCAAGCGCCATAGATATAACATACTCTTTCCATTATGGAACTGGTAACATTAAAGAGAAGAGCAACCAAGTTAATAAAGGGGATGAAAAGTCTGACTTATGAGGAAAGGCGAGCTAAACTAGGTTTGTTTACACGAGAAAAATGCATCTAAGATTGGATTTGATAACGAACTACAAATAAAGTAATTACAAGGCCCTTTTGAGGGAACTTTTCATCCCAAGTACAGTGGAAATGACACATGGTCATTCCTTTTGATTACAGGAAAGGAGATTTCACCAGCAGCAAAGGAAAGGGTTCTTTACAGTATGAGTTGTGACAATGTGGAATGTACTACCCATGGATTCTGTGATGGCAGATTGTAAGGATCGTCATCCGCGCCCTTCCCAGCGCGCTCCCAGCTTACCCAGATCCATGATCAGGTGTCCTGCCTCTGCTGCCTCCTGCAGCGCACCTCACGAGCCAGCTAACATCAGCGTTCCTCCTAGGAGCGCGCCGAACTCACTCGGCACTAAATGCCGTGCCCGCTGGTCCCGCCTCCAGGCTTCGCTCGCACGGTGACGTCACCGTAGCGCAGTGCGCACACGCTATGCGCGGCACCTGCGCATGCGCGGTGAGACTCATTCACTACGCTGCTCTATAGGATTCACCTGTTCTGTTTTCAGCAGCCAACCACAGTCTGGTATACTTGGGAGTAAGCTCTCCTCTCATTGGACCCTCTTTCCTATATATGCTCAGCTTGCCCTCTGGCACATTGGCTGAGCATAACCTTGCGTATGTGCGCTGCGTTCACTATAGTCCTGCCTGTGCCTAACCTGTCTTGTCCAGTGTTCCTGACCTTGCTTGCTTTTCTATTCCGTACCTCTAAACTCCTGACCCCGGCTTACCCACGACGATCCGCACCTCTCCAATCCGACCTTGGCTAAGTACCCGCAACGATTCGTACCTCTCCAATCCAGACCTCAGCAAGTATCATTGACCATCCTGACTTCTCCTACCCCGACCCGGCTACCTCGACCAATCTACACTCCAGACGGGCCCCAGAGGCCGTGGGTTGGTGTTTACCTAATCCCCACCTCGGCCTCGTGGTCATGCCTTGTTTGTGGTGAGCACACCGTTACACTCACCACTCAAACCACTCACAGACATGTTTCAACCTAATCCCATGCTGTGCTTAAAAGCTGTGTGAACAGCATTGCATTTGTTTATATGGGCTCCATGTAAATGGTCTTTCAGGCAAAAGGTGACACATTGTGTGCTCATTTGCATGTCGTTTCCCAGAATCCCTTGCCGCAGTGGAAGAACTGTATGCTAGGTGATAATGGTTGAAAGGCAGGGTTGCAGACCTGTCTAAGACATGTGGCTGTGCTCAGAAGTGATATTCTTTATTATATATATATATTACAGTGGTCGACAAATCACCAAAAAAATCGCCGAACAAAAAAAGCTACTCGCCACCTAGTACCAAACGTGTGCTGCTTGGGCCAATAGGCGCTCGCCACGATGTTAAATCCACTCGCCCGGGGCTTGCAAATGTATAGGTTTGTCGAACACTGTATATATATATATATATATATATATATATATATATATATATATATATATATATATATATAATATATATATATATTGTGACAAACGCCCCTCTTTTGTAGTGCTGACGTCTGTCTGGGTTCTTCCCGACACAGTCTTCTAGGGTTATTTAATACAAAAACAGGATCATGCAAAGTATTAAGCTGCTTAACTCAGGCTTCTGCCTGCTTTATTTTCATCCAAGTAAGGTACTGCAGCTTTAACATGTGTAGGTTAGAGGTACTCAGATACTTTCATTCAGCAGTTCACTCATTTCATTGTTACAGTATTTCCCACACTGTTATTTCAAGTAAAAAGAAACCAAATTATATAAACAAAATCCTATCCCTTTCAGGGATCTAACTACACATAGAATCAGTCTCTCTAACAGCTGCTGGCCAACTAACCTGGTTCCCCAGCTTAAAACAATGCTCTCTCATTTAGGGTCACTTAGATACAGCACAGTCTTTTAGCAACAGCAGTAAACATTTGTTTGGTCTTATCTGTTCGTGGTGGGAACTCGGTCCCGTGTCCAGGCAAATCCTCTGGTACTGTGATACTTGGAGGGGCCGTCAACCCCGATACTGGATGCAGGGGAGCAGCGATACCCCCAGCCTCCAGGCTCCAAGGAGAGAGAGAGAGAAATGCAAAAACCTCTCTGCTCTAAATACCTGTGCATGTGATTAGAAGAGCAGGTGAGGGAGAACTAGAGCCATGGTAATCTGTGGTCTGGATTTTCCATCCAGCTGCCTGAGTTAATGGGAAGCTGTGGAACGGATCATTTGTAACTATTCCTGCACTTTCTGCTCTAAAATGGGGCAGAAAGCTGCCTAACATCTTTGGACTATGTCACATATCCCCCTCCCCAGCTCACACCTACTGGGGTGAGCGGCCATGGACCTCACTGGGGTGAGCGTCCTACCTGAAATACTTGAGCTAACTCCTCAGTACAACATTAAGTATTCACATGACACGAATATGAACTTTTTCCACGGCAATTATGGACAATAGGTTTCGTCATAAGAGACTATACTTGGCAAACATATTTTTTTTTTTTTTGTTGCTCTCTATTAGGGAACTATTTTGAAAAATAAATGTCTAGCACACATTCTTGCAACCCAGGATCTGCTAAATATATTCACAAAACCAGACAATTTCTATTACCTCCCTGGGTTTTTCTACTCTAGAATATGAACCTCATTATAAATTTACCAACCGAAAAGGGCATTTTTTTTTTTTTTTTTTTTTTTTTTTTCCATATTGTAAGCAACCAATATTTTTTTTTTTCCTTATACTACAGCCTTGTAATCTTAAGGGTCATCAACCCTGTATATTAATTTGTAGTTTAGCTACATTTTCAACACAGAGAACCAATATAACATTGTAATATTGACCAAATGCTTATTTGCAAAGTTAAGTGTCCGTGACATAGTCCACACGTGTAATAAAAAAAAAAAAATCGGTCAGTTCCCCCAAACATTTTTTTTTTTTTTTTTTTTTTGACTTCCAGTCTATTGCATCCTTTGACTTTATTTCATAGCCCGCTGCAACCTGCAAATGACTGGACTGTTTCTTTAGCTTCTGATGAGACCCTTGGACCAGATTCTCCTTGGCTCCACAGTGTGGTCCAGATTGGTGAGATATGGAACTATTCAGGCGCCGTGTTAACCTTCGTTGTTTTTTCTTTTCAATCTTTGATTTCCCTTTTGTGGCCATTACCAGGCCTTTGGGTTTTGGAGACCTAGTTGCCTCTGTACAAACGTAGTCCATATTAACCATGTCATCAGGATCTGTCAACAAGTTTGTTTTTTCAGGAACTGCCACCCACTTGGATAAAACATCTTCTGTGTTGTCCTGGGTGTGTCCACTAGTTTGATAATCTTCTGGACAACGTAAATGAAATTGAGGATCTGGATTTTTGAATTCCAGATCAGGGAGAATATTCTCAGGAGGGTGCCTATCTGTTTCTGGAATAACAGCAGCACAATCAAAGTCAATTCTTTCTCCTTCCTCTTTGTCATCAGTGAGGGCATTGAGTTTACTTTCCCTGGTCTCCTTTTGTGACCGTGTCTCTTTTAGCCTTGGAATCTCTTTCTCCAACTTCATCTTTATAGCAAATCGTAATATTGCAACAGCATTGAAGATACACGTATAGGAACGTACAGCTTGCTTGGTTAGGAGGTAGGATTGATAGCCCGACTGAACCACTTTAGCCGCTTCTCCCATGTCCGTCATCTGTTTCAGAGCGAGGTTTAACTCTGTTTCATTTTCTCTATTCTTGACCTGCAGCTGCAGGTGCTCCTTCCGGGTCTTGTCCAGCTCCAGCTGCAGCCGGGCCCCCTCATTTGCCGTGTGGTCCAGCTGCTTGTAGATATCGGCCATCTCGCTTTTATAGCGCAGTGTCAGGCAAACCACCTGACGGACGGACACCTCCTCTCTCTTGGCGCACTGTATCTCGCGCTCAGCCATCTGCTTCTGCAGCTCTTCAACCTGATCGTGCCAGACCTCCCTCAGGGTCTTCACCTCTTTCTGGTGCTTGCTCTGGGTTTGCATCAGCGCCTCCATTTTTTGGAGCTCTGCAGTTTGTGTCGCCTGGATCGCCGCTGATTCTGTATTCTGCAGTGCTTCCTGCATTTCTAACTTTTCCTGGATCAATTGCTTCTCCACTTTTTCTGCTTGGTGAAGCTTCTCATCACCTTCACTGATCTGGTCAGTCAAGTCTGAATTTTTCTGTGTCAGACTTACATTCTCTCTTTTTACAGTCTCTAAATTACTCAGGGTATTCTCATAGGTTTTCTTCAATGTACACAGCTCTGTGCTGCGAGCGTAGACCTCATGGCGTGAGAGTTCCAGCTCTGCTTTAAGCGCGCTAGCCTCTTGCCGAGAACCCCCCAACTCTGTGATGAAGTTTTGCACATCTTTCTGGGACATCTCATAGCATAGTTTCCAGTCAGTTCTTGTTTTCTTTGATTCGCTTGGCTCTCTGCCTATGATGGTAGCAGTAGCCTTTGTCATCTCTAGGCGTGTCGTCATTCCTGGGACGATTGCGCCAGGCCCTATGGGCTGTTGCTCATCTCGGCGCCTTTCTGACGCATGTCCTGACAGTGCAGGTTCAAGTGGCTCGGTCACTTCCCCTGTGACTTGAGGAACAGTTTTCTTTCTTTTTGCTTTATTAGCTCCAGAGATATCAGTGGTACTGGGCACACACTCACTGGTATCAGCTTCCACATCTTGCTTGCACTCACAGGGCGTTGCTTGCTTTTGCAGCTGTTTGTCTTTGAAAATTTTGGGGCACACATCTTCCATGTGACCTACTTCACGACAGGCCCAGCATACTAAATTCATCTGTGGGTACGGCTCTCCTCCAGGGTCGTGATCATAGTATGGCCTGAAGGGACACTGTTTTGTATGGTTACGTACATTACACAACAAACATTTCACGTCGGCCATTTTAGAAACCCGGCAGGGACAATTTGCTAGCTGCAATTTCACTTACTTCAGCAGCTTACATACAGCACTTGCTAGCTGCAAATTCACTAACTTCAGCAAAAGGCATAAGCTTTACAAACAGCACTTGCTAGATGCAAAAAAATTTTTTTTTTTTTTTCTCTTCAGCAAAACATTTTGGTTTTCTGTTTGGGTTCAGGGTGCTATTGCATCCACACTTCGCACATTCTCTGTGTATGCTAGAAGCACAACTGATATACACAGCGGGACAGACTTCACTCATAGCATCTGTACTTTAGTTCAGCTGGGCGGCCATTTTAACCCCCCGCATTTATTTGCAAACCCACAGACTTTTTAGTGTCTGCCCGCATTCTCCACCATATGTGACAAACGCCCCTCTTTTGTAGTGCTGACGTCTGTCTGGGTTCTTCCCGACACAGTCTTCTAGGGTTATTTAATACAAAAACAGGATCATGCAAAGTATTAAGCTGCTTAACTCAGGCTTCTGCCTGCTTTATTTTCATCCAAGTAAGGTACTGCAGCTTTAACATGTGTAGGTTAGAGGTACTCAGATACTTTCATTCAGCAGTTCACTCATTTCATTGTTACAGTATTTCCCACACTGTTATTTCAAGTAAAAAGAAACCAAATTATATAAACAAAATCCTATCCCTTTCAGGGATCTAACTACACATAGAATCAGTCTCTCTAACAGCTGCTGGCCAACTAACCTGGTTCCCCAGCTTAAAACAATGCTCTCTCATTTAGGGTCACTTAGATACAGCACAGTCTTTTAGCAACAGCAGTAAACATTTGTTTGGTCTTATCTGTTCGTGGTGGGAACTCGGTCCCGTGTCCAGGCAAATCCTCTGGTACTGTGATACTTGGAGGGGCCGTCAACCCCGATACTGGATGCAGGGGAGCAGCGATACCCCCAGCCTCCAGGCTCCAAGGAGAGAGAGAGAGAAATGCAAAAACCTCTCTGCTCTAAATACCTGTGCATGTGATTAGAAGAGCAGGTGAGGGAGAACTAGAGCCATGGTAATCTGTGGTCTGGATTTTCCATCCAGCTGCCTGAGTTAATGGGAAGCTGTGGAACGGATCATTTGTAACTATTCCTGCACTTTCTGCTCTAAAATGGGGCAGAAAGCTGCCTAACATCTTTGGACTATGTCACAATATATATATATATATATATATATATATACACAGTGTTCGACAAATCACCCAAAAATCTACTCTCCCAACCAAAAAAATCTACTCGCCACCTAGTCCCGCCCCCAACCCTAGTCCCGCCCCCAACCCCGCTTTAAAATAAAATATATTAATTAAATACATTTAATAAATTCCTAGTCAGAACATTCGTTTTTGACATAAATGTATTTATTGTATTACATTATACTACAATTAGTCCTTGTTACGTGTGTGTGTGTGTATGTGTGTGTGTGTAAATGTCGGATCTAGAAATAAAAGCCAGGTGTGAATGACTAGTTTCCTGAACCCCTTAACCAGTGTCTGGACGTCCCCGCTTCACAATATCTAAAGCAGCAATCCCGCCTGGGATCTTACCTGGTCCGCAGTCCCTCAATGTCCAGGTACCCTCATTCACGCAATGTTATACATTGGAGGGGATGTGTTCCCTACCTGTCTTCAGGGTTAGGGGGGATTCCGATGTCTTCCGTGTGAAGCTTGAGTCAGATCTGGAAGAAAGTAGTATAGGTTATTTCGGTGTAGTATAGGGCAGTTAAGATATATATATATTGTATTAGTAACCATGTATTATTTGTTTTACTCTGTGCCCAGGACATACTTGAAAACGAGAGGTAACTCTCAATGTATTACTTCCTGGTAAAATATTTTATAAATAAATAAATAAATAATATAGGGTAAATAAGATATCCAGATCGAGAGAGTGAGAGAGAGAGTGTGAGAGAGTGTTTGTGAGAGAGAGAGAGAGAGAGAGAGTGTGTGAGAGAGAGAGAGAGAGTGTGTGTGTGTGTGAGAGAGAGAGAGTGTGGGAGAGAGAGAGTGGGAGAGAGAGAGTGGGAGAGAGAGTGTGGGAGAGAGAGAGAGAGAGAGAGTGTGGGAGAGAGAGAGAGTGGGAGAGAGAGAGTGTGTGGGAGAGAGAGAGAGAGTGTGTGGGAGAGAGAGTGTGGGAGAGAGAGAGTGTGTGGGAGAGAGAGTGGGGGAGAGAGAGAGAGTGGGGGAGAGAGAGAGAGAGTGGGGGAGAGAGAGAGTGTGGAGGAGAGAGAGAGAGTGTGGGGGAGAGAGAGAGAGAGAGAGTGTGGGGGAGAGAGAGAGTGTGGGGGAGAGAGAGAGAGTGTGGGGGAGAGAGAGAGTGTGGGGGAGAGAGAGAGTGTGGGGGGGGAGAGAGAGAGTGTGGGGAGGAGAGAGAAAGAGAGTGTGGGGGGGAGAGAGAGAGTGTGGGAGAGAGAGAGTGTGGGAGAGACACAGAGGGGAGAGAGGGTGGGTGACACACACACACACACACAGAGGGTGGGTGATACACACAGAGAGAGAGAGAGAGGGTGGCTGGCTGACTGGGTGGCTGGCTGACTGGGTGGCTGGCTGACTGGGTGGCTGGCTGACGGTAAGTGACTGACGGTGAGTGAGTGACTGGGTGAGTGGGTGACTGACTGGGTTACTGACTGACTGGGTGAGTGGGTGACTGACTGGGTGAGTGGGTGAGTGGATGAGTGACTGGGTGAGTGACTGGGTTACTGACTGACTGGGTGTGTGAGTTACTGGGTGACTGGCTGACTGGGTGACTGGCTGGGTTACTGAGTGACTGACTGGGTTACTGAGTGACTGACTGGGTTACTGAGTGACTGACTGGGTTACTGAGTGACTGACTGGGGTGGGTGACTGACTGAGTGTAGAATGGGACAAATACATTAGGAAGAACTGTTGACAGCATAAAAAATTGTTACGGCAGGGTGGGGGGGAGGCACACTCTCCCATGCACACAGACACACAGACACACACACACACACACACATGCATACACACACCCATGCATGCATACACACACACACACACACACACACACACGACAGGGGGAAGAAGAGGAAAGGCCGCGCGACCGAGCACCATCAGTGCCCCGCCCGCCCCCCCGTGACCATCTCCTGCCCCGCGCGGGGATCGGCGGGAAGCCGAGGTAAGCGGGGACAGGGAGAGAATGGGGAAACCCCCACTACCATCTCCTGCCCCGCGCGGGGATCGGCGGGAAGCTGGGGTAAGCGGGGACTGGGAGAGAAGGGGGGGAACACCCCCACTACCATCTCCTGCCCCGCGCGGGGATCGGCGGGAAGCCGGGGTAAGCGGGGACAGGGAGAGAAGGGGGGGAACACCCGACTACCATCTCCTGCCCCGCGCGGGGATCGGCGGGAAGTCGGGGTAAGCGGGGACAGGGAGAGAAGGGGGGAACACCCCCACTACCATATCCTGCCCCGCGTGGGGAGCGGCGGGAAGTCGGGGTAAGCGGGGACAGGGAGAGAAGGGGGGGAACACCCCCACTACCATCTCCTGCCCCGCGCGGGAAGCGGGGAGTAAGGGGGCTTGCAGGGAAGGAGCAGAGAGGCCGCAAGATGGAGGATTGGAGAGTACTTACTCTCCAACAGATCTCCGGCCTGAAAGAATGGCCGCTCGCCCACAAAGCCTGGGAGCGCGCGCCAATCAGCAATCAGGTAACAGGGGAGTTTTTTTTTTTTCAGCGCGAGCAGGGAAAATTTCAGAAAAGTAAAAAAAAAAAAAAACACGTGTTGGGCCAATATTTACTCGCCCGCAGGTTAAATCCTCTCGCCCCGGGCGTGTAAATGTATAGCATTGTCGAACACTGTATATATATATCTGAGAAAAAACTAACAGAAAACAGGCGCACTCATAGTGTAGTAAAGTTACAAAATTTATATAGGACTGGCAAAAAATATAAAATGCGCAAACGGATCAGGAACAAAAGCATGTATGAAGATATATTCTCAAACGCCAACAATAACAGCAGGATTCCAGCAGACATTCTGAAGCAGGTTTGGGGCCTCTCTCACTGCACTGACGGGACCAGAGATGTGTTCAACCTTCCGTGTACTGGATGTAGTGGGTGCGCACCGTGCACTTCCCTACTCCGGCCCCTCCACTCACAGATGTTGTCCTCCGGCTCTCTGATTGCTTGAAACGTCATACAGCTCTCGGAGAGCTTGCAACGTCTCATAGCGGGGAGTCACTGCTTGGGCTGCCTTCACAACCAATGGCTTTGCGTTCCAGTCTGTCCGATCGTGCATCCAGTATATTAAAAAGTAGCAGTACTTGCGCTTGCACTCCAAAACACACCCTACGCGTTTCGTCTCTTAGCCCAATGCTACATCCAATATGACAAAAATACACAGTAAAATACTTATATATTCTCTTAAAAAAGGGTCATTTAGATTAACCGGTCTACTGGATATAGATCCAATGTTGGTCTTTCTCCCTCCTAATAGAGGTAAATGAGAATTGTAATCCTAATAGAGGTATGTTAGTATTTTATCTGGTAGTGTTAGGACCTGCGAACTGCGTCTGCCTCGTCATGGCTCGCAGGCTTACAATGCTTTGACCAAAGGGTTAAACTAAATTACCCTTTTTCAAGAGAATATATAAGTATTTTACTGTGTATTTTTGTCATATTGGATGTAGCATTGGGCTTCTCTGTTGCTTGTTGTATACATTTGCCACGCTCAATAGCTCTCCTTTTTGACACTTATATTCATATATATTTTGTTGGGGGCTCATGGGTGTCAAGAGAGAGAGAGGATTTGGCCCGAGATTAAAGGGGTTACACCCCATTTGGCCACCCTCTACTCTCACCTGGGAAGCAAGGGGTTAACTGGACTGGGGCCCAGTAATGTGGTTTTTACCTTGCTTCAGTATCCAACTGTTTATTCCCCTGTATAAATGTATTGCTTCTGTGACAGTGTCTGCACCACACACACACTGGGGCTTAAGGGGTTAATGAGCTACAGTTTAGGAAAATACAAATGTGGTGTGTCTTTTCAGAAATATCTGGGCTTCAAAAGGCTTGATTGAAGTTGGGTGTGAAAAGTACAGAGGGGGTTTGGTGTATGTTAACACATCTTGCTGGTAGACCCAGCTAGGCCCTTGTCTGGGGCATTGGGTGTGAAATCTAGCACCTGTGACAAATGTTCTCTACACACGAGTCCCTGCTTCAAAGGATTTATTGACCAGGGATTATGGGGGCCAGGGGTGCGGCTACCCAAGGAGATATCAGAATGAGTGACCTTATTAAATATAAGAATATTATGAGATGTCCTCGGCTGAACGTGCTAAAAGCTACATATGTGTATTCTTGGGACTGATTCGCATATAAGAATTACAGACACATGATGTCTAGCAGGTACTAAGAGACAGATATTAATATCTCTCTTAATTTTAATATTACACAGTAATATTTAGTCTTATTGGGAGCGTCATGCGTGCCGGAATGTATTAATATGTCTCGCGTGCCAGTAAGTACTGCTGAACTGAAGTTATGAAGTTATTTAGATAGGAAAAGCAGTTTTTAAACGTCCTTGGGTGGGAGGAGTTTTACTCTGAGGAAAACTGTCAACCTTTGATTTATGAGAGGGGCTGGGTTTAGGTTGTGTTCAATGGGAAATAATTGTATAAGAACCAGGCTCAGCCTATGGCTATTGTCTTTCGTGTCTTTTGTGATTTTCAAGATTGCTGTATGAACTGCTAGTAACGATTTCTGACTATTTCATCATTCCCATCGTAAGTGAGTGTCCATATTTTGTCTGTTATTTGTATAATCTCGTGTGTTCACCTTTTTCAAGGAATAAATTACTTTTTATCATATCTAAGTCTCGTTCAGTTCAACCCAGTTATATTTGGTGTGTATTATTAATAGCCTGTTACAAAGCTACCGTCACAATGGGTTCCTAAAATGAGCTTGCTGGGGTTCTGTGTGTCATATTGTCATACAGCCAGAAGTCGTAGCCTTCTCTTTTGTATAAGGTCCTGCAGGCGCCAACCAGCTCCTTATCCTTGATGGTACTCAGGATCTCACACACACTTCCACTCCTCAGGGGGAGGGGAGACAGACTACTGACTTCTGGGAGAGTGCCAGTATATACCCAGGGGATGGGCTTGTAACCCTGCCCCATAAAAGGGCAGGTCTGATACTGACAGGCATCACATTAACTGCATGTGACCCAACCAGCATCCTCCCAGGATGACACTCTCTGGTTGTTACAAGGCCCGCCCATGGATACTGTAACATGCATCTAGGCTGCAATATCAAACTAGGCCTTCACGAGAGAGTTAACCCCTCACATTGCCTGTACCTAGGGTTGCCAGGTGGCTTGTCGAAAAATACTGGACACAATGGTAAAAGATGCGACCCCCCAAAATACATATAACAAATACCCCCACGCCCCCCCGAATACATATAACAAATACCCCCACACCCCCCGAATACATATAAAAAATACCCCCACACCCCCCGAATACATATAACAAATACCCCCACGCCACGATTACATATAACAAATACCCCCACACCCCCCAAATACATATAAAATACCCCCACGCCCCCAAATACATAACAAATACCCCCATGCCCCCCTAATACATATAAAAAATACCCCCACGCCCCCCGAATACATATAAAAAATACCCCCACGCCCCCGAATACATATAAAAAATACCCCCACGCCCCCCTAATATATATAAAAAATACCCCCACGCCCCCGTATACATATAAAAATATCTCCACACCCCCTAATACATATAAAAAATAACCCCACCACCCCAATACATATATAAAATATCCCCACCTCCCCAATACATATACAAAATACACCCACCTCCCCAATACATATAAAATTCAGACTTACCTTGGGGATGGTGTCAGGTCGGGCCCGGTGGCTGCAGGGGGGCGGTGGCTGCGGAGGGGGGGGCAGTGGATGCGGAGGGAGGCAGTAGATGAAGAGGGAGGGCAGTGGATGCAGAGGGAGGGCAGTGGATGCGGAGGGGGCAGTGGATGCGGAGGGGGGCGGTGGATGCGGAGGGGGGCGGTGGATGCGGAGGGGAGCAGTGGATGCGGAGGGGGAGCAGTGGATGCGGAGGGGGAGCAGTGGATGCGGAGGGGGGCAGTGGATGTGGAGGGGGCAGTGGATGCGGAGGGGGCGGTGGATGCGGAGGGGGCGGTGGATGCGGAGGGGGGCGGTGGATGCGGAGGGGGGCGGTGGATGCGGAGGAGGGCAGTGAATGCGGAGGGGGCGGTGGATGCGGAGGGGGGGTGGTGGATGCGGAGGGGGGGCGGTGGATGCGGAAGGGGGGGCAGTGGATGCGGAGGGGGGCGGTGGATGCGGAGGGGGGCGGTGGATGCGGAGGGGGCCGGTGGATGCGGAGGGGGCAGTGGATGCGGAGGGGGGGGGCAGTGGATGCGGAGGGGGGGCAGTGGATGCGGAGCAGTGGATGCGGAGGGGGGCAGTGGATGCGGAGGGGGGCAGTGGATGCGGAGGGGGCAGTGGATGCGGAGGGGGCAGTGGATGCGGAGGGGGCAGTGGATGCGGAGGGGGCAGTGGATGCGGAGGGGGCCGGTGGATGCGGAGGGGGCAGTGGATGCGGAGGGGGGGGCAGTGGATGCGGAGGGGGAGCAGTGGATGCGGAAGGGGAGCAGTGGATGCGGAGGGGGCAGTGGATGTGGAGGGGGGCAGTGGATGCGGAGGGGGCAGTGGATGCGGAGGGGGGCAGTGGATGCGGAGGGGGGCAGTGGATGCGGAGGGGGCCGGTGGATGCGGAGGGGGCAGTGGATGCGGAGGGGGGGGCAGTGGATGCGGAGGGGGAGCAGTGGATGCGGAAGGGGAGCAGTGGATGCGGAGGGGGCAGTGGATGTGGAGGGGGGCAGTGGATGCGGAGGGGGCAGTGGATGCGGAGGGGGAGCAGTGGATGCGGAGGGGGCAGTGGATGCGGAGGGGGGCAGTGGATGCGGAGGGGGGCAGTGGATGCGGAGGGGGCAGTGGATGTGGAGGGGGGCAGTGGATGCGGAGGGGGCAGTGGATGCGGAGGGGGGCAGTGGATGCGGAGGGGGAGCAGTGGATGCGGAGGGGGGCAGTGGATGCGGAGGGGGGCAGTGGATGCGGAGGGGGGCAGTGGATGCGGAGGGGGGCGGTGGCTGTGGAGGCGTGGTTGTAGATGCAGAGGGAGGGCAGTGGATGGGGGGGTGGGCGGTGGCGGCGGACGGTCAGAGCAGTTGCCGCCATGCCCAGCTCTCCCCCAGCTGCAGGCTTCTCTCCCTGTCTGTCCCACGCCGAGGTGTCTGTGCTCACGCGCGCCGGGCAGGGCCGTCTTAACGTATGGGCACGCTGGGCAGTTGCCCGGGAGCACCACAGCATAGGGGGGCCCCACGCACCCGGTACATGCCCAATGCTCTCCCCCCGCCCGGCACCCCGGCTCGCTCTTAGGGTTGCCATGTGTCCGGTATTTGGTTCCCCTGTCCGGTAAAATATGAGAGATAATACTGGACATGGGATAGAGCAGGGCTGCTGCTGCTAGGGGGCTGGGCAGCTTCCGATTGGTTGCTGCTGTGTAATTCAGCCAATCGGGAGGTGGCAGGAGCCTGGGGGGTGGGGCCAAAGACCAGAGGAAAAGCATGCAGCAGAGAGGTGAGGCTGTGTGTGTGTGTGTCTGTCTGTCTATATGTGTCCTGTCTGTATATGTGTGTGTGTGTCTCAGTGTGTCTGTCTTTCTGTCTGTGTCCTGTGTCCTGTGTCCTGCCTGTATATATGTGTACCTCAGTGTGTGTGTGTTTGAGTGAGTGTGTGAGTGAGTGAATGTCTGTGTGTGTGTGTATATCTCAGTGTGTTTGTGGGTATATGTCTCAGTGTGTGTGTGTGTATATATGTCTGTGTGTGTATCTGTGTGTAAGTGTATGAGTGTGTCTGTTTTTCTGTCTGTGTCCTGCCTTTGACAGAGTACATACAGTACTGGCAACATTGTTTAATTGCTCACTCACCCTTACTTTTCTTTTACTATACTAACAGTCTTCCCATTTTCAAGATCTATTAAAAATAACCACCCTTGTAAATTCTCAGAAAGGCTCCATAACTCAGCTCTCATCACAGCAGCATTGCAATCTCTGCAGCACCTCTTACTTACAGATCATCCCCAAGAAGGCAGAGCAGGTTACTTATTCATTGGCATGATTCAATATGCAATTTAAAGCTGGATTTTGAAGTCTAAATTTGAAAGCTACTGTACTGATAATGACAGGGAGGGGAATGGGGGAGAGGGGTGTGAGAGGATGAAGGGATGGGGGGTAACAGAGGATGAAGGGGGGGGATGAGAGAGGATGAAGGGAGGGGGTGAGAGGACAAAGGGGGTGAGAGGGTGAGAGGACAAGGGGGAAGAGAGAGCGAGAGAGAGGATGAGGAGGGGGTGCAACACTTGGAATTTGTGGGAGGAGCAGTAAGATCAGTATTGCGCGTCATGTACAGTATGGCTGCAGGTCAGTTATTTATAAATGATCTGACCATTACGTCATTTGTTCTAAATTTCACTCCACGCATGCACCAATTTGCACTATTTCATATTCTATTTCCTAAAACAATCCTCGGAAGGGCGCTCCCTCCCAAGACTCCTCCCCAGATTTTTTACGAAATAGAATATAAATTGGTGCAAATTGGTGAATACTTGGAGTGAAATTTAGAACAAATGACTTAACAGTCAGGTCATTTATAAATGACATTCTTCCCCACCAACGATTCTCGAGTGCGTCGCACCTTTCACCATTGTGTCCAGTATTTTTGACAAGCCACCTGGCAACCCTACTCACTCTCACCCCCTGCCCGGCACCCCGGCTCCGCTCGCTCTCATCCCCTGCCCGGCACCCCGGCTCCGCTCGCTCTCCCCCCTGCCCGGCACCCCGGCTCCGCTCGCTCTCATCCCCTGCCCGGCACCCCGGCTCCGCTCGCTCTCACCCCCTGCCCGGCACCCCGGCTCCGCTCGCTCTCCCCCCTGCCCGGCACCCCGGCTCCGCTCGCTCTCCCCCCTGCCCGGCACCCCGGCTCCGCTCGCTCTCCCCCCTGCCCCTCGCTCTCCCCCCTGCCCGGCACCCCGGCTCCGCTCGCTCTCCCCTCTGCCCGGCACCCCGGCTCCGCTCGCTCTCCCCCCTGCCCCCCGGCTCCGCTCGCTCTCCCCCCTGCCCGGCACCCCGGCTCCGCTCGCTCTCCCCCCTGCCCGGCACCCCGGCTCCGCTCGCTCTCCCCCCTGCCCCTCGCTCTCCCCCCTGCCCGGCACCCCGGCTCCGCTCGCTCTCCCCCCTGCCCGGCACCCCGGCTCCGCTCGCTCTCCCCCCTGCCCTGCACCCCGGCTCCGCTCCCTCTCTGCCCGCCCGGCACCTTAGGCGTGCTGAGGTTTCCCGCGCTTTTTCCCTTCCTCTGGCAGCTCGCAGGTTAAGCCCGCTCCCTCTTCCCCTTGCCCCTCCCCCTTACCCCTCCCCTCTCTCTGATTACGCCACGCGCCGCGCGCGCCGCCTCACGTGACGAGCTGGCCTACGCGCGGCAACGGCTTGAGAAGATGGCGGACGGGAAGGGAGACTCCCGACTCCGGCTGCCCAACGGCGGTAGCAGCGACATGCCGCCGCCCTTCCGCCTGGGCGACACCCTGCGCGGGCTGGAGGGCAAGCTGAGGGAGGACGAGGTGTCGGTTTCAAGCTCCGCCAGCTACTGCGGCAGCTTCTGTGAGGTAAAATGCCCGTTGCGTGTGAGGCGCGGAGACACCGCGGACCGATCCCCCCTCCCCCCCCGCTTTGTGTTGATAAACAGCGCAGCCCCCCCCACCCCCCCGGACTCCGCACCGCGGGGCTTCGTGCTGGGTTATTTCTTTCATTGACTGTTTTTTAATGTTATTGTTGTACAGTATAATGCGCTTTATGTCGGTCCCTGACAGTGATTCTGTGGAGGAGGAGGAGGGTAGGCGGGTCAGTGGGTCAGTGTGAGGAGGCCTCCCTCTCGCGCCCAACCGTCAGTTTCTGCACATAACGGCATTCTGTGGATCTTGAGCACTGAAGTTGATAACGCCGCTGAGCGGGTTGGGGGGGAGGGATAGCGACGGCCATAGCACAATGCACCGCGGCGTTGCACTCCTGCCCCCCCATCTCTGATTCGGAAGGGGTTAACTACGTCGTATATCGCCTAGTAAACAGGGGGGAGGGGAAGGTGAGGTGCTTGGTCTCGGGTGGTGGACTGCTTGGTCTCCGGTTGCTTCTTGTTTTTGCTTCAGTTTCAGCTGTTTGTTTTTAATGTTGAGGTTTGCCTACTGTGATGGGGCCTACACCAGGGATTCTCTTGTCTCTGGGCCTCTCAGATCAATGGGCATTGAAGCGGTTTCTCTGTGGTATGGAAAGAGGCCTCCCTGCCATGCACAAGCTGCGTCACTGCACACTGAATAAGAGCCATTTTTTTTCTTTTGACCCAGAAAATGCGTTGCTAACTCGCATAAGAAACCCGGGCCTTTATTTGTCATGCAGAGAAGCTTCTCATCGTGGTTAATGCTTCCTTGAATACATACTGAGTAAAGGGCCTTGTGGCTGGGCTTATCGGTGGAAACACATCTAGTAGATTACATTTTTTCCCCTCTTTCTGCATAATCGTGTGCAATGTTTTGCACTAGTATTGCCCTAGTTGTGTTGCAAGTGTTTATATGGCTAACATGATGAATCTGTGCTTTAGGTTTAGCAAAGAAGCATGTTATTACAGGTAACCATATTCATGTTTTTTGTTTTCAAAAAATATGGCGCACCGTTGGTTAAAGTGTCATTAACACAAATCTGTTCAAAATACATTCAGAGAGATTTTGTATTAATGTAACCTGTCAGACTAAGTTGGTCGCTTTGGACCTTTTTTAATTCCTGCAGAACTGTTTAAAACCTGTATTATGACTCTGGAACGCCTAAAATATTGTGACTGCTTAACCCAAGTCCACATATTCTACATTATGTTTGTTAAACTACTTTTGCTGTGGTGGGGCTTATAGGTCTTAAACAGTATACATTACAGTAGGTTAAATACAAAGTGGAAGATAATCCCCCCCCCCCCCCCCAAAAAAAATACAAAATTACGAATGTAATGAACATGTCACAAGAGTACAAAAGTTTCGTAAAGTCGATAAATCTAAAACACATGTGAATTCACAAATGAGGTTTTATAAATAAAATATTAGAATTGAGCCAAATCGAGAAGGGACAGGGTTTATATCACAAAGCAATTTCAAAAGTGCGAACTTGAATATACATGTTATGGAGTAACCTTCAAATTGAATATACATTGGCAATAAGGTCTGTTATATTAAAAAGAAATAAAAAGCGCTGTTGTAAAACTTCTGTCATTTTATTAGAAAAGCTGAAAATGATGGGTTTTCTTTTAATACATGTTCCAAGAAACACTTGCTGTCTGTGCTACACAGAAAATGGGATAACTTCAAAACTACTGTTTTAATTGATGTTTATTGCTTTTCCCTTTATGCTATCATACATCTGGGACAGAAATGTTGTATTGTTTCATCTGTGTTGCTTTTTAAACATTTTGCGCTTATTGTATAATAATTTCCTGTACTGTTTTGTAAAACTGCTGAGTACAGTGTCGGTGCTATATAAATAAAGATATTCATGCATACATGAGAAGTTTTGAATCACTATCTAGAAAGTGTTCTAAGTTACTTAATGGTTGTGTAAAGTATTTTAGAAAAAAATGACTAATGCAATGTATTTTACTGGTTTTATTATAATTCATTAATACTTGATGTAAATGAGAAACATTGAGACCATAGAAATGTATATAATTTTATTTATTTATTTTTATAAAATGTTTTACCAGGAAGTAATACATTGAGTTACCTCTCGTTTTCAGAGTGGGCAGAGTTATGATGACAAATACATGGTTACAAATACATGGTTGCATTAAGTGAGCAAGGTTATACATTCTATACAAGACATTCCATGCACAGTAAGAGATAATGTTATAGGCATTTGTAACAGTTACAGACCAGATTAAAATGTGAGACCGCTTTAGTTTGAAAGAATTTAGACTGGTGGCGGTTGTGAGAATCTCTGGTAGATTGTTCCCGTTATGAGGAGTGCTCCGTAGTGTTTTACCGGTTCCTATATTTTCCTAAAACCGGGTAACTGGTACCTGGTTACCCAGAAGGCACTTGCCTGCAGAGTGATAAGGAACGCAGCGACATCTAGGAGCAGCAGACGTCCTAATGGCGGTGGCATCAGCCGAAGTCCTTGTGCAGCAGGAACAGAGCAAAGGCTGCCTGTGGGAGCCAGGGAACCATGTGACTGGAGCTCCGGTCACATGTTTCCCCGGCTCCCACAGGCATCGGCTGTTGGCTGTTTGCTCTGTGCCGGCTGAACAAGGACTTCGGCTGCTGCCACCGCCACAAGGACGTCTGCTGCTGCTCCCAGATGGGAGGGGGGGGGGGGGTCGCCGGCTGCAGGTAAGTGTTGAACTATTTTCAGCTGCCCTGAAATTGCCCCGCGCCGGTTCCGACCTGGTGCGGGTAATTTCCGGGTTAGTGCTCAGCCAATATTTATAGTCCTTCATTTATATGATTGATGCTGGCATCATCATTGGTAAACAGAACAAAGAAAGCACATTTACTTGTAGATACTTTAATTGATACGCATCGGTAAAAAAATAAAGATTCATGGTTGTAAAAACCCTCCGACACTTGTTTATCATGCTTTCAAATATCTTATTGACACGAGTTGACATTTTGGTTGTAAGAAGGGAGTGCCCCTTAAAGATGATGCATGGGAATATAAACTTCACATTCTTGTTTGTAATACAGATAAAATATAATGAGCAAAAACATTTACTTTTAGCAATATGAAGTGACTGGTGAGAAATTGTGTGACCTTAGAATGTAATTCTTAGAATACTCCTATCTTGTCCTTCGTTGTTTCAACTCAAGATTGTGCACCCAATCCTTTTCTCAGGGCTGAGCTCCCAATTAGCCTATAAAAAAAGTGTGTAGTCTGTCTGTTTTTGTTGCACATTTTCGCAGTTGGCTTTACATTTTAAACAAAATGATGCATATTGTAGACCTGTGGTTTCCAACTTTTTTGATTAAGGAACCCTAAGTGAAATTCTGAGGACCCCCAACCAACCCTCTCTAATAGCAACTCTGATCAGATGCATTGTAAATTCTTCTGTATTTGATATCATTTTCAAGTGACCAAAAAATTGCAGGTAACACTTTAAGGAGGCCTGGGAACCCTGGTTGAAAAACAATGTTGTAGACCGTGTTTCCTATCTTTGTCATTTCAGTTCCAATGTGTGTTGCAAAATGGAAATTAATAATTCTCTGCGATATAAAGCCAAGTCTAATACCTTTCCATAGGGTTTCCACAAACATTGGTAGAAGTACGTTTTAAGTTGTCTGATTTTATGCACAAACGCAATATATAGCGTAAAATGAGTGGCAATGTTCTAGTATGGATTTAAAGACCATTATTGAAGAACACAAAATATTTTGGAGTTGGTGAATCCAATTCAAATTCCTGATTGTACATTGAGAGCTTGTATAGGTCAGTCTCCATGTGCCTCAGGTACCAAAATTAGATTATATACTGCAAAATAGACAAGTAGGAGGAGGATCCTGATAGTGTAGTATTTAATGACTGGATAGAAAAAATATAAAGTTATACTTTCGCAAACGCAATGAATTTAGGCATATACTGTAGAGCAAGATCAGGTGTAGCCGGGCATATACATGAACATCCTTCAGTGGTGTCTGCATCTGTGTCATGTCGTGGAGACATAATTTCATCAGTGAGGTCTTCATGAAATGCATAGGGACAATAAAGTGTTAATCACTTATCTGGAGAGAGACAACATTTGAGACACTCAACTGCAAGCGATGAAGGAAGACAAGGGTGCAGAGAAGTGGAAGTGCAGATGACACTGAAATAGGTTCATGTATATTCCCTGCGGCATGGAGAGATGAACTCTGATCTTGCTCTATACGCCTGAATTCACTCTGTAACGTGTATTTTATTTTTTTATTTTTTAAATTCTTATTAAATATTGGACTTGGGATACTCTTGTTTACGCTGAATTTGTCTGTCAGTGAGGCGGACACTTTAAGGAAGCGATTTATATGAACAGAAAAAATGCTCACGCTTATGTGATCAATATATGTACAAGTCTAAATAGTAACTAATATAATTAAATCAGATGTTGCCTAAACACATGCGGTCTCCCAAACCGCAACTAAACAGAACTGAGCAACAAAGTGTTAACGGCGCAAAGTGAATGAGTACAATACAGTGAATAAAGTGCAATAACCCAGTGAATAAATGGATAAAACACTAGTATCATCTGTAAACTGCAGCTCCGTGGAGCAGGATCCTCAGAAGTGGATGCTCCTGGAAAGACCTCATAAAGAAGAAAGCACTAATGCATGCGATATGGTGCATTAACATTTTACAGGTAGTCCTCGCTATCCAACGTTTCACTTTACAACGAATGGCATATCCAACGCAACCCTATTTGCTGTTTTTCGATGCCGGAATGCGTTATCCAACGCTCACCGCCACTGATTAACATGGGACTCACTTTACAACGGTTTCACTATCCAGCGCTACTTCCAGAACGGATTCCATTGAATAATTCGAGGACTCCCTGTACTCTGAGCAGACAAACACAGAGGGGAAAAAGGACAACTCACAATTTCCCTACTGGTAAAGAGCAGAGTGACTTTGGGTGCACTCCAACCCTACACCAGACTTGGCCACTCCTCGTTGTGTGCACACTCACGTGCACGGCTTTCCTGACCTGCGTCTCGCTTGCAGCGTTCTTGGATAGCCTAGCATCAACTGGTAGAGTAGTAGGATTCTACGGTGGCCACAGATGTCCAAAAAGCCCAACGCGTTTCGCCCATGTCTGCTTCTGTGGTTCTATCGTGCTTCTCTTCACAGCTTATATGTATACCCTACAATCGGGTGCGCAAACTTTTCCCCATGCGCACCCCTTGCCTGCTCCCTGGCGCCTTGCGCCGCCTCTTCCCCTTAATAGACCCCATTGTCAAATGACATGCAGGGTCATGTGATGTCACGTTGCCATGGCGATATCACGTGACACCGCGGCGTAATTTGACGCCAGATTACCAGCACGGTGTGTCGCGGGAAGGTGAATATTATAGAGGCCTCGCACGCCCCCCGGACTCTTAATTTAAATGCCTCGGGGGAGAGCACAGGATCTCTAGAACTGCCATTCCTCCCCGTCCCCAGAAAGCCTAGCGCCCCCTGGGGGGCGCACTCGCCAGTTTGGGCACCACTGCACCTACATCACTGTTTAAATCGGCTCAGCTGCTAGTTCTGTTAGTTAATTGTTATTCTAGGGCTTGCAGCTCCATACTCCTACATTAGGCTTTCAAAAAGCTAACAGTAAGCAATCCAGCATTGGATGGTGTAAATATCCTAATGCTGTCACAATGTTTTATACATTGTCAATAAAAACATTTTAAAAGTTCTAATTGAGTTGCTTATTGCACCTATTCAATATTTAAAAAAGGATTTTATTAATACTAACACAGTAAAAACTATTATATACGAGTCCCTACATAAGCCATCACTCGTACAAACAATTATAGAAGCTAAAAAACAAGCAAACAGTTTGCTCATAAGAAATAGTCTCAAATCTAAAAGATGACTGGATAATTCAATAATATTTGTACCATATTAATATAGCTGAAATCTAATAGGACAAGGGGACCATTTAAATATGCATGTATTAGAACCATTAGTTTAGATTCCATTTAAAACTATAAATAACAGGTGTATAAAATTCTATAAATTTAGACTGCTTATATATAATAAAAATTAAAAAATTAGAATAGGGACAATTTAAGGCTGTGGCACAATGATGCCAGACTTCTATATAGGAATTTCAAAAAAAATTGTATATTCAGTAGGAAAAAGTATCAGAAGTCGCATTAAGATCATTGGAATATCATGTGAGAAAGGCATATATGACTGGGGTTTTTTATGTGCCTTCCTCTGGATCAATAAGCAAGTATATAGGATAAAGTATCTGTTGTCTAAATTTAGCATAGATTGTACTTGATGGACGTACGTCTTTTTTCAACCTCAACCCAATGTAACTATGCATTAATGTCGAAGTCCACATTCAGTACCAGAGGTCTCAAAGTTTTCAGCTTATGAATCCAAAGGCTCTCTTTTTGGGAAATAGATTGTATTCTATTCCCCCTCCGCCAGTTCCTTGGAATGTGATCTATTCCAATAAACTTTAGACCCCTGATTTGTGACGGATCTTAAAATGTAATGAAACTTTGACTCTGAACCCTTTTTTTATGTTTCTCATGTTCCAAAATCCTAACTTTCAATTTGCTTGTTGCGCTGCCCACATATTGGAGGCCGCACGGACATTCGAAAAGGTACACTATAAAATCAGTGTTGCAGTTTATTAAACTTAAAATCGTAAACAGCCCCCCCCCCTGCCGTTTGAGGTGACATTTTTACTTTTGTTGATGCCAGCCATACATTCTACACATGTATATAATCCTTTAAGATTACTCTCAAACAATATTCCCCTTTTCACTTGGTCACTTGAGTTATTGGTTACTTGTTAACTTCTTAAGGCACTTGGAGCCAATTTATCCTTCAAGTTTGGGGCTTTGGTAAAAACAATTTGTGGTTTATCAGGTAAAAATCCTCTAAGCACTGTGTCTTGTTTTAAAATCGACCAGTGTTTCCCAATCTTCCTAATGTAGGGCGATTCGTTGTTATACTGTGATAAAAGGGATAAAGTTTTTCATAACCTCCACTTTAACAACTTCTTTAAAATATCTTTTCTTTCCATTCTAGTTACCTCCTTCATTAGTGTCCAATATTCTAGGATGGTATTCTTTTTCTAGAAATCTTTCTCAACATGGTTGATTGCTCCTGATAGGTCTGGTCAGAGGTACAATTCCTCCTGATCCTCCTTATCTGGCCTTTGGGAATTTTATCCAACCATTTATTATAATGGCAACTTTTTCTGTGAATATGTACGTGTTGCAGTTAACAGACTTGAAATGTTTTTCAGTTTATTCTTCCTTCATGTATAAAAAGGTTCAGATCTAAGAATTGAATCTCTTGTCCACTCATGCTATGAGTGAATTTGAGATTCATCTGAGTTTGATTTAGCTGGTTGATAATGTACATTCTGAAGCTGCAGTCTCTTCACCTCGCCGGACAAAGATGTCGTCGATATATATCTGTACCAGAGGAACAAGCCTGTCGCCAACCCACACACGTTTCGTCTTCCATAATCCCATGAGTAGGTTCGCGACACAGACCTGTAAGATATTAGTTATCATTAAACCAAAAATAATTATTGGTGAGAATGTACTCAAAGCTTTTAATGAAATTAGCTTGTTCAGTTGCCATTTCTTTCTCTTTTAGAAATTCCTCTACAGTCTATACAAGCATTAACCATATGCAGGCTCTAGAGTGCTGTGACGTCGCAAGTCACAAAGTAGTAGCCATTCTCCCAATCCATTTGGTCCAATAAATTGATCACTTGGGTAGTATCATGTAGATAGGAGGGTAGTTTGACTACATACTTTGAGTTAGAAAACTATATATTCAGATAAATTCGGGAATTTATTCCATTTCCGAGAACTTATTGGTCTCCTTGGCGGATTTAGTAGACATTTGATGTAGAGGAGGTAATGATTCCACAACTTTATTTAAGAAAAAATCCGATCGGAAGGTAAAGATTTGGGCATATTAAAGTTTGAGTTGAATCATCTTTTCAATAGATTTCCAAAGTTACCGTTTTTTTTTAAAATTATTTTTATTTCTAAAATATACAAATGTCTACTAAATCCGCCAGGGAGACCGATAAGTTCTGCGAAATAGAATCAATTTCTGAAATTATCGGAATATATAAATTTCTATCCTCAAAAGTATGTAGTCAAATTACCCTCCTATCTACTTGATACTAACCAATGATCAATTTATTGGACCAAATGGAGTGGGAGAATGACTGCTGTTACGTTGCAAGTCACAAAGCAGTACTCAATAGAAGCATTAACCATATGCAGGGTCTAGAGGCTGTAGAGGAATTAGTTAAAGAAATGGCAACTGAACAAGCTAATTTCATTTTTAAGACATTCTCACCAATAATTATTTTTGATTTAATGATAGCTACTATCTAGAGGTCTGTGGGACGGCCATGGGGATCAAGTTTGCGTCGAGATACGTGAACCTATTCATGGGATTATGGGAGGAGAGACGTGTGGCTTGGTGCAGCCTTGGTCCTCTGGTACAGATATATCGACGACGTCATCTTTGTCTGGAGAGGTGAAGTCAGCAGCTTTAGAATTTATCAATCAATTCTTAGATCTGAACCTTTTTATACATGAAGGAATAATAAACTGTAAAACACATTTCAAGTCTGTTAACTGCAACATGTACATTCACAGAAAAAGTTGCCATTATAATAAATGGTTGGATAACATTCCAAAGGCCAGATAAGGAGGAATTGTACCTCTGATCAGACCTATCAGGAGTAATTAACCATTTTGAGAGATTTCTAGAAAAAGAATACAATCCTAGAATATTGGACAATGTAATGAAGGTAACTAGAATGGAAAGAAGATCTTTTAAAGACAAAAGAAGTTGTTAAAGGGGAGGATATGAAAAACGTAATCCCTTTTATCACTCAGTATAAACACGAATCGCTCAACATTAAGAAGATTGGGACATACTGGCCTATTTTAAAACAAGACCCAGTCCTTAGATGATCTTTACCTGATAAACCGCAAATTGTTTTTACCAAAGCCCCAAACTTGAAGGATAAATTGTCTCCAAGTGCCTTAAGAAGTAAACAAGTAACCAATAACTCAAGTGACCAAGTGAAAAGGGAACATGGTTTAAGAGTAATCCTAAAGGATTCTATACATGTGTGGCTTGCAAATTTGGCATCATCAAAAGTAAAAATTTCACTTCAAACGGCAGGGGAGGTTTTTATGATTTTAAGTTTAATAAACTGCAACACTGATTTTATAGTGTACCTTTTTAGAATGTCCGTGCGGCCTTCAGTATGTGGGCAGCGCAACAAGCAAATTGAAAGTTAGGATTTTGGAACGTGAGAAACATTAAGAAAAGGGTTCAGAGTCACAAAGTTTAATTACATTTTAAGATCTGTCACAAATCAAGGTCTCTAAAGTTTATTGGAAAAGATCACATTCCAAGGAACTGGTGGAGGGGGAATAGAATACAATCTATTTCCCAAAAAGAGAGCCTTTGGATTCATTAGCTGAAAACTTTGAGACCTCTGGTACTGAATGTGGACTTCGACATTAATGCATAGTTACATTGGGTTGAGGTTGAAAAAAGACGTACGTCCATCAAGTACAATCTATGCTAAATTTAGACAACAGATACTTTATCCTATATACTTGCTTATTGATCCAGAGGAAGGCACATAAAAAACCCCAGTCATATCATCCAATGATATCTCATAAGGGGAAAAATAAATTCCTTCCTGACTCCAAATATTGGCAATCAGATTACTCCCTGGATCAACATCCTTCCCTTGTTTACTTATTTGGTATATCCCTGTATACCTTTCCTTTCTAAAAAGATGTCCAACTTATTTTTTCAACAAATCTATTGTATCTGCCATCACAGTCTCCATGGGTAATGAATTCCACATTGTAACTGCCCTTACTGTAAAGAACCCTTTCCTTTGTTGCTGGTGAAATCTCCTTTCCTCCAACCTTAAGGGACGGCCCGAGTCCTTTGTACTGCCCGTGGGATGAATAGTTCTTGTATTGTCCCCGAATATATTTGTATATAGTTATCATATCCCCGCTAAGGCCCCGCTGCCTCAGACCACGCGCCCGCACTGCAGACAGACGGCGCGTGGAGAGGCACTTGACCGCTATCTGCGGTCTGTAGGGAGCTGGAGCGTGGCCAAAACGGGTCGGGTGGGTGCGGCAATGATGTCGGTGGCGGGGCCATCAGGGGGTTGCCTCCCCGCTCCCCGAAGCCTTCCTGAAGAGTCTGTGGGAGGGAGCAGGGGGGCTCCCTTGGTGCTGCAGCTGCTTTCCCCGCTTCCCGAAGCCCTCCTCTCCGAAGCCCTCCTCTCCGAAGCGCTCCCCATCTCCTCTCCTCATTGGCTCACAGCCACACCACGTGACGCGTCGCCGCTTGGGATTACAATTCTCTTGCATCCCCTGGCGGCTGACGCGTCACAGCGTGTAGTGAGCCGTGCAGGGAGGCGGGACTTGGACCTGCTCGGGAGGACACCATCACATGGTGAGTAGCGCGCGCCGCCGGACGCAGCGGGACCAAAGCCTTAGACGCCTCTTTTCTAATGCAAATAAATCTAATTTAGCTAACCTCTCCTCAGAAGTTAGATTTTCCATCACCTTTATTAATATTAATTTGGTGGCTCTTCTCTGCACTCTCTCTAGTTCCATAATGTATTTTCTTAGGATTGGTGCCCAAAATTGGACTCCATATTCAAGGTGTGGTCTTACTAATGCTTTGTAAAGGGGCATAATTATGTTTACTTCCCTTCTATCCATTGCCCGTTTGATGCAAGATAAGCTCGTGTTTGCCTTTGCAGCTACTGCATGACATTGGACACTATTGCTAAGCATGCTGTCTACAAGCACTCCTAAATCCTTCTCCATCAAGGATTCCCCCAATTTATCCCCATTTAATTTGTAAGTCGCCTGTTTATTCTTGCATCCCAAATGCATAACTTTACATTTATCTGTATTAAACCTCATTTGCCATTTACATGCCCACGTTACAGTCTCTCCAGAAGGACTTGAAGAGAAATTACATCCTGCTCTGATTCTATTACCTTACACAATTTAGTATCATCAGCAAAGATGGAGACTTTGCTCTTGATCCCAACCTCAAGGTAATTAATAAACAAGTTAAAAAGCAGGGGTCCCAGTACCGATCCCTGGGGTACTCCACTCACGACTTAAGCCCAACCTGAAAAAGTTCAATTTATGACAACCCTCTGTTGTCTGTCCTTTAACCAGTTTTCAATCCAGGTGCACATATTATTACTGAGTCCAATTTTCTTTATTTTGTACACCAACCTCTAGTGTGAAACCGTATCAAAAGCCTTTGCAAAATCTAAGTAGACCACATCAACAGCATTACCCTGGTCTAAATTCCTACTTACCTCCTCAAAGAAACAAATAAGGTTAGTTTGGCGTGATCTATCCTTCATAAATCCATGCTGACTATTACTAATAATTTATGTTTTCCATTAGGTATTCCTGAATATTATCTCGTATTAAACCTTCAAGTAGTTTCCCCACTGCCTTTCTCACATGATATTTCAATGGTCTTAATGCGACCTCTGATACTTTTTCATACTGAATATACACTTTTTTTGGAATTCGTAGATAGAAGTCTGGCATCATTGTGCCATATTGCCTTAAATTGTCCCTATTCTTAGTCTTTTTAATTTGTTGTTATATATAAGCAGTCTAAATTTAATTAGAGAATTTTATACACATCTTATTTATAGCTTTAAGTGGAATCTAAACTAATGGTTCTAATACATGCATATTTAAATGGTCCCCTTGTCCTATTAGATTTCGTCTATATTAATATGGTTCAAATATTATCATTGAATTATCCAGTCATCTTTTAGATTTGAGACTATATTTCTTATAATGAGCAAACTGTTTTCGCTTGTTTAGCTTCTATAATTGTTTGTATGAGTGATGGTTTATGTAGGGACTCGTGTTTATATAATAGTTTTTACTGTTAGTATTGATAAAAAAACTTTTTAAAATATTGAATAGGTGCAATAAGTAACTAAATTATAACTTTTAATGTTTTTATTGACAATATATAAAACTGTGACTGCATTAGGATATTTACACCAGCGGTGCGCAGGCGGGCGGCTGAACAAGCTCCGTGCTGGCTGCTCTCTGCTCTGATTGTTGTGGGGTCGGGGCCTTGCTGGCTCTCCTGCTCGTTGCGGGGCCTTCCCTGCACACAGCCCCATCTCCTGTCTGTTTCCCCGCCTCAGTTTGCAGCAGCACACAGGGGACAAGGGGACTGGAGCATGCTTAGTACTACCCCCTCCCCCCCAGGTGAAAGTGTGTCTCTTATGATTGAGTGTGTCTGTGTTGATTGTGATTGAGTATTGTGTGTGGGTGTTGTGATTTGTGTTGTCTGTTGGTTGTGATTGAGTCTGTGGGACTGTGTGTTGTCTGTGTTGGTTGTGATTGTGTGGGTGTTGTGATTGAATGCAGCGGTGCGCAACCGGGGGGGGTGTGTGCAGGCGGCATGTGCGCGGGTCGGCAGACGCTGTGCGCGGGTGGGCAGCCGAAAAGGATAGTGCAGGTGGCGGCCATGTGAGGGTGTGTTAGCGCGCACGGGGGCTTCGGAGGTACGGGGGAGGAGCACGCCCCTCCTTATGGTGCCTGCCCTGCAATAGCGCTGTTTTCCTGCTCTCCTTTGCTGCGATCCTCTGCAAGTGTAAGGGTAGGCTGCCACTATATAAATCAAAAATGCAAAAAAAGGGGGAGGTGGAGCGCAGAGAAAAAGAGAAATGCCAAGGTAAGATAAGGTCAATTTATTAAAACAACACTGCACAGTATTACTTACAATTAGATAAAACCGCATGCACGTAGAGGCTCCCCCAAAAGTCTGTACACAGCGTTGGTCAAAATCCCCCTGCCCCGACCGCGATCCACTGCTGCAGATTCTCACAAAGTCCCTGACCCGGAACCGGAAGTGCAACAACACAAGAGTGGTAGGCGGGCTCTCATCAGCTAGGTCAAAAGCTATGGCAATAGCTGCAAACACTAGCGAGATGACGGGGGAAATAACAACGGCTACTGTGAGGGGAGAATCAAACGTGCTAAAACTGCACTCCTACCCAGGAGTGCAACTCAAGAGTAATGAGCATAACCCTCACTGCGTTTCGCGCATTACAGCGCTTCGTCAGAAGGTATTAGGGTATTACAGGAGGTGGTCTTATATAGGTCATCACCACCAAGATTGCCCAACACAATGAACATGTGTAAAACATGCTGCAAATTACTTCCTAATGGTAAATGTGACTATTGATATACAAACATACATATATAGACACAAAACATACACATATTACCTAAAAATAAAATAAATATATATTAATAACTGATGCTATATCTAATACATGTCTACATACACTTACAAAAATGATTCAAATATATAGCTGCCCAAATAAAGCTCCTAATGTTAAGAATACTCATATTATATATTATTAAAAGTATATATATATATATATATATATATATATATATATATATATATATATTTTTTTTTTTTTATCTTCCCTTACAAAGTGATCAAATTCATAGGGAGTCCAATGAATTTGATCACTTTGTAAGGGAAGATATATATATATATATATATATATATACATACATATATATACTTTTAATAATATATAATATGAGTATTCTTAACATTAGGAGCTTTATTTGGGCGGCTATATATTTCAATAATTTTTGTAAGTGTATGTAGACATGTATTAGATATAGCATCAGTTATTAATATATATTCCGGTTCCGGGTCAGGGACTTTGTGAGAATCTGCAGCAGTGGATCGCGGTCGGGGCAGGGGGATTTTGACCAACGCTGTGTACAGACTTTTGGGGGAGCCTCTACGTGCATGCGGTTTTATCTAATTGTAAGTAATACTGTGCAGTGTTTTAATAAATTGACCTTATCTTACCTTGGCATTTCTCTTTTTCTCTGCGCTCCACCTCCCCCTTTTTTTTGCATTTTGGATTGACTGTGGCCGGCTGAAGAGAGAAGAGAAGAGGCCTTTTCTGAAGATTTCCCGTGAAGATTACGGACGAGCGCCGTCTCCATATCTAGGAACTGCACTATATAAATCATACTATGAATGTACAGAAAAAAAAGTGAAAACACAACATTGAAAATGGAAAAAAATAAATTAATAAAATACGTAATACTGTAGGTAGGAGTGTGGATGACACTGGGGACAGCAAGCCAAAGAGCAGGGAGAATAAAAAGACAAATGGGAGAAGGGAAAAAAGGAGGGGGAGGGAAAAAGGGAGGGAGGGAAGGGAGGTAGCAAAGAGGTGGATGAATGCCCCCCCAAAAGGATTGCCTTTGTGCACGTACGCTCTCCCAAGCTTGGCGCTTGGGGAGACAAACAAAATTGACTCGGCAGCAGTCAATGCACACAGCCACACACACCCACAGCCACACACACCCACAGCCACAGCCACCCACAGCCACACAAACACACTGAAATGGCCCCGATCCTTGCCCCCTCATCCCCTGCTCATGCTTGCAAAATTATGCAGGACACCCTGTGCTCATGCTTGGAGAGTTGGTGATGTCACCGCTCTCAGCGGCAGCGTGGACGCAGCCTAAGGCTGCGTCCATAGAAGGACAAGCAGCGCTGAGCCGTGCGGACGCTCCGCGCTGAGCCCCGGCATCCTCTATGAGGATGTCTTTAGAGGGGGCTCACGCGAGCGCCCGCAGACGTGCTGAGGAACTGGATTTTTCAGCTGTCGGCTGAAAACATCCAATCAGTGCGAAGCCGCGTCAACGTCAAGGCGCCATGACGTTGATGTCAGTGTGTCGCGGGCTATTGGCCCAGCGACGTCACTGCCCCGCCTCCCGATCGCGCCCGCTGGCTCGCCTGCATGTGCATGAAATCGCACAGGCTTCAGCGCTGTTCAGCACTGCTCCCCCCTCTATGGACGCAGCCTAATTTTGCCAGCGCGAGCTGTTGAAATATGTAAGTATTTAGACACATTTGTATTTACATTGTATACCGTTTAATAAAGGTTTTTTTTTTTTTTTCCCATGTGATTTTGATTACATCAGGCAGGGGGGGCACGAGAAATGTCATGAATTTAAAGGGGGGCTCGGCATAAAAAGTTTGCTTACCCCTGATTTACACCATCCAATGCTGGATTGCTTATTGCTAGCTTTTTAAAAGCCTAAGGCTAAGGCCCCGCTCCCAGAGTCAGCGCACCCGCACTGCTGACAGGCGGTGCGCTGAGATACACAGACCGCGATATGCGGTCTGTAGGGAGCGGGAGGTGGGCGGGAGTGGGAGGTTTGACAGGGAGGGGGGGCGTGGCTTGAGCGGAGGGACCCGCTACTCTCCCCCCCCCCCCCCCTCCCTCCACGGGCTGCAGGAGGGACCCGCTACTCTCCCCCCCCCCTCCCTCCACGGGCTGCAGGAGGGAGATGCTACTCACCCCCCCCCCTCCCTCCACGGGCTGCAGGAGGGACCCGCTACTCTCCCCCCCTCCCTCCACGGGCTGCAGGAGGGACCCGCTACTCTCCCCCCCTCCCTCCACGGGCTGCAGGAGGGAGCTGCTACTCACCCCCCCTCCCTCCACGGGCTGCAGGAGGGACCCGCTACTCTCCCCCCCCCTCCCTCCACGGACTCGGGCTGGAGCTGCTACACACACACACACACACACACACACACACACGCAGGCACTCATACATATACACATACGCACACACACACACAGGCACTCACGCACTCATACACACACACAGACAGAGGCAGGCACTCAGGCACACACATACACATTCACATACAGACACAGACAGGCACGCACGCACTCAGACACACACACAGACAGGCACTCACCTGCTTTCCTTCCACACTCCTCCCCGCTCCCCGAAGCCTCTCCTCCTCCCGAAGCCTCCCCTCCCCATTGGCTCACGGCCACACCACGTGACGCGTCAACGCTAGGAAACACCATTCTCTTGTGTCTCCTAGCGGCTGACGCGCCACAGCGTGTAGTCAGCTGTGCCGCCAGGGGGGACCGGGACCGGCTCGCGAGGATTCCCCTGCTGGTGGGGAACTCGCGACATGGCCGCCCGCGCCAACGAGCGCAGCGGGACCGAGGCCTAATGTAGGAGTATGGAGCTGCAAGCACTAGAATAACATTAACTGACAGAACTAGCAGCTGAGCTGATTTAAACTGTGATGTAGGGTATAAATATAAGCTGTGAAGAGAAGCACAAAAGAACCCCAGAAGAAGCTGACACGGGCGAAACGCGTTGGGCTTTTTGGACTTCTGTGGCCACCATAGTATCCTAGTACTCTAACAGTTGATGCTAGGTGACCCGAGAACGCTGCTAGTGAGAGATGCAAGCAAGGGAAGACGTGCACGTGAGGTGTGTGCACAACGAGGAGCGGCTGAGTCTGGAGTTCGGTTGGAGTGCGCTCGAAGTCACTCTGCTCTTTAACAGTGGGGAAATTGTGAGTTGACCTTTTCCCTCTCTGTCTGCTCAGAGTACAGGGAGTCCTTGATTATTCAACGGAATCCGTTCTGGAAGTAGCGCTGGATAGTGACACCGTTGTAAAGTGAGTCCCATGTTAATCAGTGACGGTGAGCGTTGGATAACGCATTCCGGCATCGAAAAACAGCCCATAGGGTTGCGTTGGATATGCCATTTGTTATAAAGTGAAACGTTGTACAGCGAGGACTACCTGTAAAATGTTAATGCACCATATCGCATGCATTTGTGCTTCTTTATATGAGGTCTTTCCAGGAGCATCCACTTCTGAGGATCCTGTTCCACGAAGCTGCAGTTTACAGGTGATACTAGTTTTTAATCCATATAGTCACTGGGTTATTGCACTTTATTCACTGCATTGTACTCTTATTCACTTTCAGTTTGCGCCGTTAACACTTTGTAGTCCTGCTGCTTCCTTAAAGTGAACTGAGCAACAATCTGAAGACTTTCTTGTGTGTAGTGTAAGCTGGAATTTGCTATACCTGGCCCAAGTTTCTTTTTTTTTTAAATATATTTTTGTTTGCACAGCTTGAACTGCAGCTTTAAGCGCACAATGTGTGCATCAATACAATCTGCACACTGACAGGTGATTAGCTAAATTGTCGATCAATCAGTTCTCCTGTAATCGATAGCTGAAGATTCAGCTCTGGGTTCTTTATATCGCTGTTAGGGCTGCAGAAGAATGCCCAAGATGCAAAGTTCTGTGTGGAAGATCATGTGACCATGTAGGCACTAGATACAATTGGTGCACTGCTAGAGAGAGGGCAGGGCTCAAGAGCCAGAATCTGTCTCAGAAGAGGAAGGGGGTATGACTTTGTAAATGGTTGCTATACAAACATGCTTGTTACATTAGAATACATCAATGTCTAATTTTTTTTATTTTAAACTAGCTGATATACCCGGCGTTGCCCGGAGGCAGGGAGGGGGGGTGTGAAAGGCATGGGGGGGAGCGTGAAAGGCATGGGGGGGAGCGTGAAAGGCAGGGGGGGGGGCGTGAAAGGCAGGGGGGGGGCGTGAAAGGCAGGGGGGGGGGCGTGAAAGGCAGGGCGGGGGGGCGTGAAAGGGAGGGGGGGGCGTGAAAGGGAGGGGGGGCGTGAAAGGCAGGGGGGGCGTGAAAGGCAGGGGGGGCGTGAAAGGCGGGTGGGGGCGTGAAAGGCAGGGGGGGCGTGAAGGGCAGGGGGGGTGCGGGGGCGTTAAAGGCAGGGGGCGGGGGCGTGAAAGGCAGGGGGGCGTGAAAGGCAGGGGGTGGGGCAACACACACACAGTGTCCCCCACACAGTGTCCCATACACACAGACATACACACACACACACACACACACACGTCACGTAGAGCGACACATACGCGACACCTACCTCTACTTCCAGGCGGCGCCGTGAGGGAGGAAGGGGGTCCTTCCGGCCGCTGCCATCTTAGGCGCCGCGAGGCAGCTGCAGCCTGCCTGGCCACTGCCTGTTCCCCCGCCGGGGAGGGAGATTAGTGGAGCGCCGGGAGGGAGAGATTAGTGGAGCGCCGGGAGGGAGAGGTGAGTGGAGCGCCGGGAGGAAGAGGTGAGTGGAGCGCCGGGAGGGAGAGGTGAGTGGAGCGCCGGGAGGGAGAGGTGATCGGAGCGCCGGGAGGGAGAGATGAGCGCCGGGAGGTGTGTGTGTGTGTGTCTCGCCGAGGGGGAAGAGAGTGGCAGTTGGGTGACGTCAGACCCACCAATCTGATTGGCCAGAGGCTGAGGACCAATCAAATTCACCGCAGATAGCACTAACTATTCCATTTTATATACTGTATATAGATGCTACAAGTATTTTTTTTATAATACACAACGGATTTATTTATTAAAAAAACACATGTAGGATATTGCTTGAACTGCAGCTTTAAGACTTGCTTTGTAACAAAATTACATTGTTGCTCTATGGATTCATTGTGTTGGCAAATTTATATGTAAAGCACTGTGTACATTATCAGCACTGAAAAAACAAATAGTCAAGGTAGTAAAGAATGAGGACTATAACATGAAGGTGATTTTAAGAATGTCATGGTAATTTAATGCTAGCGCAAAATCTTTAAATCTTGTTCATTTCATTAAATAACGGTGTGAATAATGTTCTGATGTCATCTGAACTGTCTGTGGAAATTTCCCACACAAAAACTCTTGCTATGTTACTGCTAGCCCCTTCCGCTCAAAGCTGTGTTCTCACTGTCCCATGTGTCTGTACTGCTGTGTCCTAACACAATTCTTTCTTTCTGCCCCCTACTTCTAAAACTCTTGCACCCCTCCCACACCCCCTATCAGTAAAGATCCCCTCCTCACCATTTTCAGGACCCGCCTGCCTGTGTACTTCCATGGAAACGTAAAAAAAAAAAATCTACATTGTCTCCCAGTACACCAATTAAATTGAAAGCTCTTTGGGAACTACTTATCCCCAATGTTAACTTTAATGTATCATTCACTGTGAATAACCACCGCTAACTGATATTTTTCTTTCTTACATTTTAGATATTACTGCAGCACACTGAAGACCATATGGCATCAGAAAATATTGTCATTTGTACAGAGATATATGGAACTGCTCTCAAAAGCTTTGCAAATGCACGGCCATACCTCACAGCAGAATGCGAAGATGTTTTATTGTTACTTGGGAGGCTTGTTTTGTAAGTTAGATATTCAGCTTGTTTTGTATGTGAGATGTGTTTTAAATGTGAAAATAACGGAGTCACTTTTAAGCATGAACATCAATAACTACACTTATTTGACTTGGTCCACAGAATCAAAATAGGACATTTTTCATGTATTAATTTTATTTTCTTAAATTCAGTCCTTTGTCTTGGTTCCCGAGATTTGTCATGTTACCATCATTACTTAGGCCGCACGTATAGTGACCGGCGACGGGACGGGTGACATCACCCATTGCTGCTAGCAAAAGTTATATTTCGCTTTGCGGCGGCGCGGGCGTTCTGGTATTTGATTTGTTCAGGGGCTGTCACATGAGTCGACAGCCCTTGAAAAATCAAATATTTCCAGCTTCCAAAGTTGGCGACACGACGTCGCATTGTCGCCGTCGCACTTACTATAAGCGGCGGCGGCGGCATTGTATGTATTTTTGGGCGACATCCCTGTCGCGGGCACTATACGCACGGTCATAGGCTGCGCTTATAGTGCCGGCGACGCAACGTCGCCCGATGACAAATGTATTGCCGCCATCGTGTGCGCTTATAGTAAGCGCGACAGCGACGTGAAGTTTGGAAGCAGGTCAAATTTTATTTTGCCACGTGACAGCCTCTGAACCAATCAATGACCTGGTCGGCCGTGACGTCGCGGCAAAGCTAGTTACAACTTTCGCTAGCGGCGATGAGTGACGTCACGCATCGCCGTCGCGCGCACTATAAGCACCACCTTACTGACTTTTTTACAGACACTTTAAATGGCTGTCAGATAGGAAGCTGCATCCAATAATATTGCAGCTTTCAATTGCTGTCTGCCATTTAGTTTCCCTGTGAGGGAAACTTAAACCCGTAAGTAACTCTGGGGCTGAAAATAGCACAGTTCAGCTCCAAGTTGCATTTATGACTTTTTGTGACTCAAAAGTTTTTATTATCTACAGAGCCTTCCTTGCTGTCCTCACTGTTTTGTTGCACTGGATGTATTTAGGTTCTCATATGCAACGTTGTGATTTTTTTATTCTGTCCCATGGTTTCTGTTTTTCAGATGGTATGTTTTTGCTTTCAATTATTGGCCAATCCTAAAGATGACCAATTTCTCAACCCCATGGTGTCAAGTCTAGTGTATCATGCAAAATAGCATTCTTCCTTCAAGCCTTTGTGCTTTTAAAACAAATAAATGATTGAAACGCCATCTGCCTTTTTATGGAAGTAACCGTGGCCTGAGTGAATAGGGATAGTTATACCTGCCATCTGACCCCGCCCCCCTTTGTTCCTTACAAATGGTTCTTTACTTCCAATAGCAATAATCAGGTTTGGGATGTGATTTTATTAGTAGGCTCTTTTGGTATAATAAACTAAAGCAGATTATAAATGAATACCCTTTCTCCATGTAACCATAGATTACTTGTTCATATAATTTTTAAACTGACCTATTTTGCTTGTTTGCAATGGGAATTAAAATAAATGCTAAAGCCCTCAGAAAATATTATTTTAATATTGTTTTTCTCCTTTTTCCTGTTTAGCGATTTTGCTAATTTTCTTTTGATATACTTTTGTAATCTAAATCCCAGGCTCATCTTTCACCTGTGTGGTTATGTTTACTTCTACTATACCACTGTTACCCTAAGGTACAGTTATTTACAATACATTTTGCTAATACATTTTGATATTTTCCTTCTGTATATTTTTCTGACATTTTATATAGAGCTTCTTTGCCTGTAAATAGTTCCTATGTAGCTTTGCCTTTCTGAAATTGAGCATTTTGAACCCAAATAACACTCTTCATTGAACAAATTGGAGTACGGCCGCATTGTGATCACTATTTCTAAAATGTCCTTGACTTAAAGTGTTTGAAACTGCTACATAATTGATTAGATCCAGTATTGCACCCTCTCTACCACAACGTTTTAGGTCATACATATTTTCGCATGTCAACTGCAAATTGTGCTGCTCCATTCAATGTCGTGTGGTAGGTAAGAAAAAAAAGAAAAGAAAATTGAATAAAACCTAGACTGCTGTGGCTGCCCTTTCCTGTATGTTAATTCAAAGGGTTAGCTAACATGTTATTATGTATTTAACTTTGTGCAGCAAAAGGATTGATCTCAAAATTGTCAGTTGTGATCTCTGGGAGTCGTTTAAGAATCTGAAAATAGTTCATTAAGTCTTTGTTGCACAGCAAAACAACAAATCAACCAAACAGGACTGGGGTATCTTCATTTTTCCAGAAAACATTGAGACATGACTAAAAATGTTTATTCATTCGCTCGCCCCTGCAATAAATATATTACAGTTGAGCCAATTGAGTCGATACACTTGTTTTTTTATATACTCATGCAAATGGGGAAACTAGGTCAGTGAATATGACTGTATTGCGATGACTGGTTCCCCTTCCTCCCTTCCCCCATATGCATGTGAGGGTGCATGGTCAATCAAGATGTCTACTTTTAATCTAGACTGACCTAGTTTCTTCCATAAATATGGGGGTTCTGGGTCGGGGAGGTGCTTTTGCCTTTGCAGACTGATTTGGTTTCCCATAAGGCCGTGCCTATAGTGATGGCGACACGACGGGTGACGTCGCCGAAAGTTATATTTCGCCGGGCGGCAGGGTTGCGTGTTTATGGCCATTTGATTGGTTCAAGGGCCGTCACGTGAGACAGCCCTTGAAAAATCAAATGTTGCCGGCTACCAGTTTTCGCGACGTCGCATTGTCGCCGTAGCGCTTACTATAAGCGCACGCGGCGGTAAGGCATTTGCTTTCGGGGACGTCGCCGGCACTATAAGCGCGGCCTAAGAATGTTTTCTGAGAGGTCGGAACTCTCACTGACCGTGTGCCCTGAATTCATATAGGATGGGAAAAAAGATCAAATAGCTTATGGCATTTCTATCTCAAATTGACTTGCTCCTTTCTGATATTAAACAAAATGAGGGTGATAGTTTCCTGAAGTGTTTTAAATTATTTGTAAAGCAATAGGTTGCTTTGTGCAGTAAAGGTGAATAGCCCATGTTAAAATTACTAGTATGTATATGTTCTGTGGTTATTAAATTATTTCTCTTTTGAAACTGAACAAATTCTTATCGGATTAATACGGTTTCAGACACGCTGCTTTAAAAATAAATAAAAGTTTAATAATACATTCTTTCATGTGCTTTTCTTGTAGGAGTTGTTTTGAAGTGCTACTTTCAATGGCCGAAGACGATCTTACTTGTGACCTCGGGTTACGATTGAACAAGTCTATTATGGTGAGTCCATAACATTAAAGTTATAAACTGACCTGAGCCATATACATATTTGCATTTTAAACCATTTTCTAAAATAAAAAAACTGACCACCATATGCCAAAAATAATACAAATCGTGGGTTCCGCGGTTATTGGTATATTATAAATTTGAGATTTGTTTTCAACTTGAACCCTGAAAAAAAGCACTTGTGATATCTGCTTTATTGGCTCCATCCTGGAAGTTTTTTTTTTAAGTATGTGGCTTTTCTCTGATCTCCGTTCCTCTGTAGGGGGAGTCAATTATGAGGTACTTGCTGTCTGCATACCAATGTTTGAAATGTTCTGTTAGAACGTCTAGGCTGTGTTCAACAAAATGAACCATCAGTGATATGTTTAATTTATTTTAAAACTTATTCTGGATTGTGGCAGTCCTGAAGTCTGAACAGTTTCCATTCTCTGGTTACTCCTTGGTTCCTGTCTAACAAAACAATCGCTTATTTTAATTTAACTGTAAAGTATTGCGATGCCTTAAGTGGAGGCATGTTTTTACTCAAAATAAATGATACTTCCCTTTGTAGAATGTCACTGAAATGTAGTAGGACGTGAGCATAACTCTTCCGCATATCCTCCTTGTTTATCTAGCAAATTGACCAGCTCTGATCTCATCAGAGAGGAGACAACCACATTAAATGAAATGCAGATAACATTATACACTAGAATTGAGAGGTCAGGCATTCGCCAGATTAAAAGGTGGTGGTATGAGGATAGTGGCCGCCACAAACTAGACCAGGGGCGGCCAACTCCAGTCTTCAAGGGCCACCAACAGATCAGGTTTTAAGGATATTCCTGCTTCAGCATAGGTGGCTCCATCAACGACTAAGCCACTGATTGAACCACCTGTGCTGATGCAGGGATACCCTGAAAACCTGATCTGTTGGTGGCCCTTGAAGACTGGAGTTAAACACCGCTGTACTAGACCATCAAACAGGATGT
Source organism: Ascaphus truei (assembly GCF_040206685.1). Taxonomy (NCBI): domain Eukaryota; kingdom Metazoa; phylum Chordata; class Amphibia; order Anura; family Ascaphidae; genus Ascaphus; species Ascaphus truei. The sequence continues at coordinate 27,758,410 of NC_134488.1, forward strand.
TTTAAATTGATTAAAGGAAGACATTGATTAGTATCAAATTTCAATCTAATGTTGGGATTTTAGTCTGCGGATTTGACTTGTCTCACCGTTTTACCTTATTTGTAGTTTGACTCTTTTGAAACAAAACGTGGGGTTTCTGTCAGGTGAAACCATTATTGTATTAGTTTTGTTTTGAATCGACAGTCATTTCTTTTTCAGGATGAAATATTGAACAACATTAAATGTAAGTTTCAACAAAATTAAACAGATGCACAGCTTAAATAGGAATCCCCTCCTAGGACCAAACAAACTGATTCCATTTTGATCATCTGATTTTAAGTAAAGACTAAGTTTTATCAAAGTAATATTTGTTTATTGTTTATACAGGATTCCCATGACATATTGCTGGAATTTGGGAATAATAATTTGCAATTGCTGGTTGATGTCATACAGAATGGCGGAGCATGGAAAAATCCAGTAGTTGTTAAAATATTGTCTCAGCAACCTGTAGAGCCACAAGAAGGTAAGGATTTTGTAAATGTACGTATATTTCCACTACCTCATTGATTCCAACAGCATCAACATTTCTAGTGCATTGTCAAAGGTTCCATTATGCAAACATAAAGGTGGCCAGGATGCCAAGTAATTAAAAATATTCTTTTGCCGAGCATGAAATGATTTTCGTTCAATAGCCAAATTTAGTTTTGTCTCCTATGCTCTTAATATTGTACATGTTTCTCATAGTTTACACTATTCAGTTAATCAATTTACTTTTTGAAGTAGATAAAAATAATAATGAGATGGTTAAGTTATTTTTGTATTGGTATCTTCCCAAACATTTTGGTATCGCCCAATACACATCACTTTGCCCTTCTAAGAATTGCAGGAGTAGTGCGCAGGTGGAGCTGGAACGAAAACCACACCCCATCCCCAAACATAGCTGAAGTTAGCCTGAAAGAGACTAAATGGATAGCTATTTTGCTCCCTGCTCTTAGACAATGAATTAATTACACGGTAGCAGAGTCCTACTAAAAATAATTTTCCTCCAATATTAGAAGCCACAATTCTTTTCAATAGTATTAATGTTTGCAGCTGTAACTATCATTTTGTTGCAGCATCTTAAAGTCCTAATGTGAGCCTATAAACCTATATGCCAATGTCTGTTTTGTACAACAGTGAATAACAAGTCAATTTTGTTTTTTTTCCCCCTCCCCAATACTAGTTTGGAGATGGATTTCACAAGAGGGGTCATGCTTTCTACAGATGCGGATAAAGCATTTGATGAAGTCAAACTGCATACAGCAAGCTATGCTCCTGTCAAAGCTCTGCGCTGAATCCATAGACGTTTCAACTGATTTCTTTTTTCGTCAGTCATTCATCACGTGTTTGTGTACTATGTTACCTAATGAAGACGCTTTTAAGGAGGTATGTATTGTAGCTGTTGGAAGCCCATAATTTGTTCAAATAGTAGAAAGAATCTGAATGAATACACGATTTTAAACAAAGGCTTAGGTCTCACACTTAAGATACAGTGAAAACCGCTTGACAACTGAAGCTCCCCTATTATATATTCTCTTGTGCATGGCACGTGTCTACTCCACAGGGCCGTACAGTGTGCCGCTTAGGGCCAGAGAACAAAACCTAAGATACATGCCTCGTAATACAGAAAACATATATAGTGTAGGACATTTTTGTGAAACGTTGGGGCAGCTGCATTCTTTCCGTACAGTTTTAGCCAGCTTTATTGCTTGCTTTACTGAGATTGTGCAGAATATGTTATATTCTGCAAGAACACTGCCACTGACTAGGAACAGTGATGCTGGCTCTGTCTCTATGTTTAAGTCCCTAACAGGATCTATATTGTACATGCCATGGCATTTATTGGCCATTTTGTAGTTGGGGCCTACATTTACGAACCTGTAAACATCTATGACCTTGTGTAATGGGCTTTAATAATTTCTCTGAATGTTTCTACTTTTTTTGCAATACCCATGTTTATGTGCAACCTCACCTTGAATGCCAAATCAGGCCCTGTGAACCATTTTCTATTTACAATTGGACAGTCTTGGCAAGCAGTCTTGGCTAGCTTTTGCTAATCACTTTTCCTTTTTGAAGGTGCTTACAGGTGTGGTTTTACAGAGGGGGAGATTACTGTATAAAAACATGGGCTTGCCTCCTTGTACTACAGTTTAACGGTGTTCCATATAAAGGAAAGAATACATTAATTAATAACAATGCTTTTTTGACTGTGCTAATTCATCCCCTGAATTAATCTCCCATTTAAAACCCATAAACATGATGGCATCTGCTGGTACAGTAGTTTATGCCCGTTTCTGAGCGCTGGATTTATTGAATCCATTCTAGCTACTATTTTTTCCAGCGATATATAAAGTCAGGGCCCAATATATCATGTCATCCCTGTGAGTCCCCCTATTCTGCTGGGAGTTGTGTGGTTGCTCCGCAGCAGTCTATCTGGGGCATGTCTTTTCCGTGGCTTGGCAGTGGTTGGCAGATAAACGCTACCAATCGTGACTACGGGCATTTGAGGTGCACCACAAAATTAATTGTGGCCCTGCTACACTCTACTCCAGGCTCTGTGACCACACCTCTCCAATAACTTAGCAGATGTTTAGAAACTTGCCCAGTGGTTGGATTCCAAGATAAGTCCCATTAGCTTAGTTAGGTGCCCAACTATTTGGCAAGTCCTGTTGATTTCAGTAAACTGGGGTTACCTGCAGGCCTTCTGACCTGTACAATTTGTCACTTACCATAGTGTGAACCGTATTTCTCAATGATCTGTGAGCACTTACAATTAGATTGTAATCTCTTTGGGGCAGAGACTCCTTTTCCTAAATGTTTTTTTTGTCTGAAGCACTTCTCTCCATTGTGTTATTTGTATTTGTTATTTGATTGTCATGTGTATTACCGCTGGGAAGCGACATACACGCACACACGCAGAGGCAGGATTCAAGATTTGTAATTTAGTGATCAGGTTTTGGGAGAAGTGCTGTAGGTTTTCCTGTCACATCTATAACAAACGAATGTAAGTGTTCAACTGGCAGCTTTGACACTTGCTGGTCTGAATATGAAATAACATCGAGCTGTGCAGTGTGTACACCTCAAGACTGATCGGGAAGCTCCAAAATAAGTTATTGTATATTCGCCTGTTTTCTACTATGATGAGGTATCTATGGTATGTTGACAGCTAATAGGAATATAATGATCATCTTTCCTTATGTAGACCAGATCGATATCGTCTTTCCAAATTTCTACATGAACCATTTATGGGTCATTTGCGAGTTCCTTCAGTAGTTGTATGTTTTTATGGTCCATTTTCTGTGTGTATATCTATCATAGTGTGAATCCATTGGGAGGATTACATTACTAATGTGTAGTGTACAGCAAATAAAAATACCACTTGTGAGCACATTCACGTCTCCGTCAGGTCCACAAACCTGCCTTTCCCCATTATTTCTTGGCATACAATGCTTCATCTGCAACCTGTGATTCTGGGTATTGACATGCAAATGAGCAGTGTCACTTTTTTGCTGCTTACCCATTTTAATATGGAATAAGGTTATGCCTCCCGTATGATACAGCTTTTCAGCACAGCGTGGGTTTAAAGAAGTACATAGCCATTAAACCTATTCACAGACGGCTGTTTCGATCTTTTGAGTCATCCGTATGAGGATTGTTAAAGTTGTGTGCAGACAGACTGCAGTAACGTGCTACACTCGTTCATCCAATGTGCATACAAATATAAGGCACATCTTAACCTTCCACCTGTTAGCTGGGATATACATTTGTAAGTTTGTTTTAAACTTTGAACCTAACAAATGTATTTTTCAGTTCATCGTATTTGGTCAATTTTAAATTTTCATTTTGGTAACATTGAGCGTGCAGAATACAAGGCACAGACGACGTGCGGTTTTGGGTGGAGATTGTGGCAGTCTTTGAAATTATGAATCTACTTATGGTTTAATTTTTTTTTTTTTTTTTTTTTTAAGATTTCAAAGATGGATGGAAAGGAGATTTTAGATACTATATGTAACCTGGAATCTGAGGGACACGATAACACTGCATTTATTCTCTGCACTACATATCTTACTCAGCAGCTGCAAAATGAAATTACATCTTGTTCTTGGTAAGTGCGTTTTAGGGTTATTACGTTGACACCATTGCTTTTACATCCCAGTTAATGTAGACTTTTAAATGAATGTTTCATGTAATGTCATGGTTTAAAATATTGTGAAAGGATCAAATATCAATAAAATAATCAAACCAAATGATCCCAAGTAATGGTTTCCATCTGTGCTGCCATGTTCAGTATTAATCTCTGCTGTCACGCTCACCTCCTTTGTCATTTATAACACTGCCTATGACGGGTAGAGTTTGGCAACCGCAGGAAGGGGTGTTAAAGAATAATTCTAATGTATATTGGGATTCTGTTATTCTATCTTGTTTTATGGTGTTTGGTTTTCTGTTCTCATTTTAAAGAATCAGTGTTGAGATTTGAATTTGGTATTTATCGGTGCACTTTGTGTGTTCCTTAGTCCTTGTTGCTTTTGTCTCCTACTTGTGGCTGGGTGGCTGCAAGAGGTGGGACTTAAACTGCAAATAAAGAATCCTTTCCTGTTATCCATATTAACCACAAGTGCAAGATGAGTCAGTGGTTTTGGTTGGTTAAAACCTAAAACTGAAATCCCTAAATATAAAGCTTTTATTTTATCCTCATTTATTTATTTTTTCCCCGTGATGTCATCAGTGTTGGATGCATCTGTTGCCAAGTAATTTAGTTGCACTAGGCCAGGTGTGGCCACCAACAGGTCAGGTTTGCAGAGTATCCCTGCGTCCGCACAGGTGGCTCAGACTGAGCCACCTGTGCTGAAGCAGGGATACCCTGCAAACCTGACCTGGTGGTGGCCCTTGAGGACTGGAGTTGGCCATCCCTGACCTAGATCTTCATCTACGAAGAGGTGAAATTACATAGTCTGTGATACCTGTACCGTAAATGACATCACCAAAGTAGCAGCATGACTACTTTTTCTTTTAAAAGTCGCAATCACCCCAATCTAATCTCAACCCTCCCCCTGCCCCCCATTTTTTTCCCCTTTCTTTTACAGGATTGGAACGAGGGGGGCTATCCGGAGTGGAACCGCTTACTATCTGGTGCTCCTGGGTAACTCCAGTTCCCCAGACTTACTGGTGAAGTTACGGACATGACTTCTTGTTTTTAATGGGGATTTAAATGGTTGTCCAATATGAAGCCGCAACCAGTGCATTTGTGGCTTCCTATTGGACTGAAATCTGGCAGCCATTTTGTTTCCCTGGGCTGGGAGCAAGAGTGAAACCCAGTAACTTCACTGGTAAGTTTGTTTGGGACGGAGTCGTACAGCTCCGGTGGGCCTGCTCATTTCTATTCTACAAAAACAACTAAGCAAACAAGTAAATAAAAAAAGAGATAAAGGACTGTTACTTTAAAGTTACGATCTTTTGATATGATTAAAAATATATATTTGAAAAATAAAAAAATGAGGAACCAAAAGAGTACTTGAAAGGTCTACGTTGTAGCCTGCCTTTTGAACAAAAAAAAAAACAGAACCAGTTATTTGGTGGTAATGTCATTTAGGCCCAAAAACTTTTATCACCTGCTCGGTCGCTTTTTAAAAGGGCTGCACAAAATAAAAAACTAAACAGCCTTTGCTGGACCAATAGCTTACTTCTACTATGCAAGTTATCTTCTGCTAGTTTATTGGGCATAAAGGTTTTACCTTTTTTAGGTTTTAAGTCTTCCAATGTCTTGAAATGGTTACGATGTTCATTTAATATATGTATTCTGTTTCTGATTAATTCTGAATGTGGTTTGTAACCGAATGGATTTGCTTTTTATTCATTGTAGGGAGCTGACTCTGTTTTGGAGCAAGTTGCAACGGAGAATCGATCCATCCTTAAATACCTTCCTTGAAAGATGCAGGCAGTTTGGTGAAATTGCGAAAACACGTCAACACCTTTTCTTCCTAATTAAGGTTGTGCATACAGAGGTAAGCAATGCAATTCCACAAGCCGTATATAATATACTTGTGATACATGTGTTGCACACATTTCCCTTTTGTGATGTATACATATTAATTTGTTGGCTCTTTATGAAACAGGGCAATTACATTAAAGCCAAATCTGTGGGGTCTTTTTTTCCCCCCAGTCTTCAAAGCAAGCATTCATTCCCCCCAAAGGAAATGAGTTTGTCATATTTATGTAAGACCGCAAATTAATTAATAAGTCTTTCTAATAGCAGCTTAAATGTATGTATTTTTCACATATTAGAGCTAAATAATGTTCCTATAACAGAATCAATGGAAAAACATATTACTTTTTTTTATGTTGACTTTTTTTTTTAAATAAAAGAAACTTTTTTTTTTTTTTTTACCAGCTTGCATAAAATGACATAATTTTCCTTTTTGGTGTTTGATTAAAAAAACAAAAAAAAACAGCACTGCTACGTTTGTGTAATACTTGACCCAGCACTGCGAAACGAAGATGCAATCAATCACTTATTGAAGAGGCTATACATGACTTCCCCCCCCCCTTTTTATTTTGTATATATATATATGTGTATAAAATATGTGCTCATTTGCATGTCATTTCCCAGAATCCCATGCTGCAGTGGAAGTGCTGTGTGCTGGGTGATAATGGTGAAAGGTGGGGTTGCAGACCTGCCTGAGACATGCAGATGAGCATACAGTTATATTTACATTTGCATATTTGCTTTGCTGTGGAGGGTTTTTGTCACTTTTTTTACTCCCCATAACTTAACTCAGTACATATATATACATATATATACATATATATACACATACATACATTTGAAGCTGGGGGGTCTCGATAGCTGAACCCCATTAAATTCAGCTCTAGGGACACCCTGTTTCCAGAGATACTTGCCTCAAGTAGGTGCAGGTAGCCGCTCCTGCTGGCATCCAGGGCTCACATGGCGGATTTTTAATGCGCCCGTGGGCCAATAGGAAGCTGTGCCGTCACCCAATGCGGCTTCCTATTGGCCCATGTGCCGCAGGGTCGTTAAACTGCAGAGATATCGGCACCCCCTTCGGAGGCAGGTATCTCTGGAACCAAGAGGTTCTAGGAGCTGAAATTCAGCTCCGGAGACGATCTGCTTCAAACCTGTATAAAAAAAATGAAAGAAAAAAACTTCTTGGATTGCTCCTTTTTTAAGTTCTGTCAAATTTTCCAGAAAGTGTTTGCTGGCCTTTTAAATACAAGTGCCTTGAAGTGGTTTGTGTAATTTGGCTTATTTTCAATTGTTGATTACCTATTTTGTTAGATTAAGGCAGCGACATTATATTCATAGTTTGTTCTTTGCAATTTATGAAGATGCATAACTAATCCCACAATTAAAATACTAATTGCAAAAGTAGAGCATTAATTATTAAAGATGTTCTTAATAGAACTTTGTCACTAGATATCTCATTGCTTCAGTTTGTTTCTTTCAGTCAGTGAGATTTTTGGAGTTTGGTAAAAAGCAATTTTTGCCTGGTGAAGAATATAATTTGGCATTTTTGTAAATCAAGAGCACATCAAACACTTAATGTTATTTTATGGCTGGTGTAGCATCCATTGAAGCCAAAAAGCACATTCTTACAATTTCATCAGTATATAAGCATATGTGGATCTTTGCATGCATGTGCAAATGTGTGCAGCTATAAATGGCAGACTTGGGCTTGCAATATATTTGCCCCGTCTAACTCCTTTAAGTAATTTTTAGAAATGTAACAAAGTAGAAATCTGTTTTGCTTTAAATTTGTTTCAGAAATGGCATTTACAAAATATATATATATTTCTTTCAGGCAGAGGAGGCTGGCTTTCCTGTTTCAATCATGTTATGCATAAGAGCTCTTCAAATCCAGTCAAATGAAACGGATACAACAAAGACTTCAGTTTGCAAAACAATAGCTTGTCTATTACCACAAGACCTGGAGGTGAGACGAGGCTGCCAGCTGACAGAATTTTTGTTTGAACCAACTTTTGATGGATTGAATATATTGGAAGAGCTTTTTCTGCAACCGGATCAAAAAAGTGATGAAGAATCTACTGTAATTTCAAACTCTCTTCGCTGTGAACTCCTGCTAGCTTTGAAAGGTCACTGGATGTTTGATCCAGAGTTCTGGGACTGGAAAACGTTAAAGCGACACTGTCTTAAACTTCTTGGGAAAGAACCTTCAGATGCAGAGGAAGAGAACGATGTTGAACCGTTGCCTAATGAGCCTGATATTTTAGATGCATCTTTGGGCATCTACGAGGACCATAACGAGCACCCAGAAGCAACTCCGGAATATATAAACAATGAGTTTGAGAGTGCAAAAGTCAGGAAACCTGTTGGATCTTCTGAAAGGTATAAAAGGTGGCTTCAGTATAAATTTTATTGTGTCATCTGCAAAAGAGAGGTAATTGAGGCCAGAATACTTCACCATGCAAAAATGCACCTGGAAGATGGCATTTATACGTGTCCCGTGTGTACCAAAAAATGCAAGAAGAAAGAACTTTTTGTCACTCATGTAATGGAGCATATGAAAATGCCCACACGACATCGACCTAAAAAGAAACCTAGGGAATTCAAATCAGAAAGGATTTCTGTAGGGAATTTTTCTGCACGGCAGCATAAGTTTGTTTTGCAAGAGGAGGATGACGACGAAAGTGACTCGAATGGGTATATCACCTTCGGAAAGCTCCAAGAGCTAAACCTGCAAGACAGAGATGTTTATCCGTGCCCGGGCACCAGCTGCTCCAGGGTTTTCAAACAGTTTAAATATTTAAGTATACATCTGAAAGCTGAACACAATAACAATGATGAAAATTCAAAGCACTATCTGGACATGAAGAACATGAGAGAGAAGTGTGCGTTTTGTCGTCGACATTTCATTACTACCTTTCATTTAAAGCAGCACATGAGAATTCATTTTGGGGATCTGCCTTATATGTGTGTGTCCATAGATTGCAATGAACAGTTTTACTCTGTTAATGAGCTACTTAGTCACAAACAATTACACAACGACCTTCAGTATAAGTGTGAGTTGGATGGCTGCAACTTGGTTTTTAGTGATTTGGGTCTTCTTTATCACCACGAAGCTCAACATTTTAGAGATGCGTCATACGTATGCAGTTTTCCCGGTTGCAAAAAGTTCTATTATTGCAAATCTGATCTTCAGGCTCACCTTGGCACACATGGGTCGGATTTCGAAAGAGGCCACGATTATGGAGCAGGTGTATTTGCAGAACAAATTAAAAAAGAGACAGAAAGCCAGCAGTCTCCATTTAATGATCAAGTACACTCTCTTGCCAATAGGGATTTAATTTGTGGTAACAGTCCCACGCTTCTACAGAGAAATGTAGCGCCTAACGAGCAAACACCATCTGTAACTGGAGGGATGGATTGCAAGAATTCAAATGTAAGCATTCCAGGTTATAATGAAAGGGAACAGTCACACGATTCACAAACCTGTTGCTCAAGTCATGAGATGAGCTTAGAAAGCAAAGAACACGTGTTTGACTGTGCTTGCAAAAATGCTAATGACGCACAAATCGGCCTGGAGAAACTTCATACACCTCAGTTTCAACAGAATAAGATTAAGATTGAAGCAGTGGATGTTCTCAACACTTTCACTGTCGGTAATGACGCAGAGAATATAAACACAGATATTGGATCTGAGAATGAAACGTCAGCCTGTGTTACACGTCCAATCAGAATAAGTGACATTAAGGAGGAGTGTCATGAAACTCCAGTTTCTGCTGGCTTTAATGTGTCTACTTCTGAGGATAACTTATGTGAACTTCTTACCGGCTTGAAGCATTTGAACTTGAAAAACTCAAAATCATGCATTGCAAACGCCTCACCTAGGGTCCGTAAAGCCACGGCCAGCTCCTCAAAGAAGTGTACTGTTCCGAAAAAAGTTTTAAGTCAGTATCTTATTCGATTAGCATTGAAACCGTATTTTTGTGAACTTCCAGGTTGCAAACGCGCATTTGTTACAAAAGACGCCCTCTTATTGCATTATATAAAAAAGCATCACTATTCAAAAGAAAAGGCCCTTAAGTTAAACATGTTTCAGACTAAATTTGCCCCATTCGAGTGCCATATTTGCCTAAGAGCATTTACAAGGAGGACGCACCTTCGTATTCATTACAAGAAAAAGCACCACATAGGCAAAGAAAAAGTAACCTGCAAAGCACCCGGTAGAAAACTTGGGAACAAGAAACGTACAAGTCGTATTATAAATGAGCGACATACCAACTGCTTGAAAAATTTCCAGACAAATGAAACTGCTAATAGACAAACACATGAGAGGCGTTCACCTGTCCAGGAAGGCTTTCATTCGGAAACGTATGTGGATTCATTATCTGATGAAACAGATGCTGGTACAGGAGTCCACACGCCTGAAAGCCATATGGATGACTTGGAATCCAGAGAGGGGAGAGGGACCAGGCGTACGGTTGCTAAAGGGAAATTGTGTTATATATTAAATAAATATCACAAACCATTTCACTGTGTCCATAAAACGTGCAACTCTTCATTTACAAGTCAAACCGGCCTAATCCGCCATTACCGTCTTGTACATCATTACAACCGGGAACAGTTATGCTTGGAGAAGGACAAGGCGAAAACTAAAAGAGAATATGGAAAATGTAGAAGAATATTCACCTGCAAGTATAAGGAATGTAGGAAGAGTTTCATTTGTTCTAAAGCCCTTTCCAAACATTACATTGACTTTCATAATCTTGAGAATGAAGACCGAGAACTTGATATTTTCTATACTGTAAACCACTTGAAACCTCAAATGGAAGATCCCAAATATAGTGACGAAACACAAAGTAGTGATTCTGAATATTGCTGTGACGTAGACACCTGCAGTGCAGTTTTCACAGATCACACAAGCTACACACAACATATTTTGTCCGTGCACCGTAAATACAATCTTTGTGAGAGTCGAACGAAACGTAAAAGAGAGACAGATGAGCTAGAAGATGTGCGAGAAAGCTACATTAATAAACCAAGGCGCAACACTCGTTTGCTACATAATAGGAAAAAAATCAACGCAAAGAAAAAGCTTTTGAATAAAGAGTTGATTGAATTTAAAACCCGAGAAGAAGCATTGCAAATGTGTGCTCAGAATGTTCAGATCACACAATTTCCTTGCATGGTTCATGGCTGCTCATCTGTAGTAAAGCTAGAAAGTAGTATTGTGCGGCATTATAAGCTAACACACCTGCTGAACCCCAGCTACATAAGCAATCGCAGTCCTACATTAATACACTGTGTTAAAAATTTTCCACAAATTAAAAAAGTATCCAATTCAGAGGAAGAACTTGGTCCAAAAAAGCGTGATTGTACTCAAGAAAAAAAGATACCCAAACTCCATCTGCACAGAGAGATACGGAGCACTTTGGATAGAAGGGATGACGAACGGGAGAGCCCAAAGAGCAATTCAACAGGAAATCTCTCTGAAAGAGACGCCTTAAATAGCAGCACTGCAAATAATAAAAGCGTACGCATTGGTTTTGGGGAATCTGTTATCCGGCCTCCTGTATTTAAAAATGTGGACGATGTTCCTAAAAGCAGCGAAAAGGAAAATGTAGCATCTGTCACCAGTTTTCAGCCACCTTGCAAACTCGAAAGCGACCAGGGTAATCTGCAGCCACATCCAAGGCATTCCAATGCTCTGTGTTCCACAAAAGAGAACAATCAAAAACGGACAATACCGAAGCCGTTGGATTTAAAGACATTTAAGCCAATGGGATTTGAATCTTCCTTTTTAAAGTTTATAGAGGAAAGTAGGGAAACTGATGACGAGTTTGAAGTAGAGCCACCAAAGCAATGCAAAACACACAATTCCTTCCAAATGGAAGGGCTACCATTTAAAGACACTGATCAAAAGCTGTCAAGTGACCATGAAGCATGTTTACCCCAACACAAAACTTTACATGACGACAACCTTGGAGGATTCCAACCCTTACTTTGCAGTAGTGTGCAATCTGCAGTGCCCATGCCGACGCTACAGAATTTAAGAACAATATTGGACAAGGCACTTACTGACTGTGGAGACCTCGCTTTAAAACAACTTCATTATCAACGGCCTGTTGTTGTGCTCGAAAGATCCAAGTTTGCTGCACCTCTGATAGACTTGTTTTCAAGTAAAAAGACTGATGAACTTTGTGTGGCAATTTCCTGAGAACTGTTCAATGAATGTGCCAGTATTAATTTGAAGAACTCTTTGAAAGACGCAGAAGGATTATCTGTAAAAAAAAGACTTGTACCATGTAGAAATTTTGTGCAATTATGTGTATCATTTCATGAATGTATTTTATCTGTGTTCACAATTGTCCACTTTGGTTTATCTTCCCAGTTGAAAAAGACATGCTGAATTTTAGTTGGTGCTAAGACATCAATATATTGGGGCTTCCTTTGGAAATAAATGTGCATGATTGTCCTGGGGTCAGGTGGTAAAGTTTTCTTACTTGAAATGAATGTGCACTCATTGGTGCTCTGTGTAATATAGTGTACACTACAGCCTCTTATATTTTTTTGAGTTATGTTTCAATAAATTACAAACTTTCACCTGTTTTTGATGGTGCATTCCAACTTTTTAAAATAGATTTTATTGTAACATATGGCTTTAAATATTTTTTCGGAACTGTGCATAATTTCAAATATTGCAGACACTTTGTGTCTTGAGAACCACATTTCAACTAACTCATTAAGGTGCTATTAACGTAGCCCACATTTTATGCACTGAGTGTAGGTTTAGTATGTCATTTGGTTTTAATAATCCTATTTTTATATCCTGTATTAAGTATAAAACAGTTTGATTTAGTCAAGTGAAATACTTGTTATGTACTGCAGCCTGAGTTTAATAAATTTATTTTCAACAAACTGGGCTTTAAAATATGAAAAGCTCAATATGCATGTTAAAAAAAAAAAAATACCAGTTCTATTTTGTTTGGGTTTTTAATTCAGAAACTAGTAAAAATGTGGGAAATCCTTAATGTTTCAATCAATAATAAATGTGATATTTACTGTTAAAGCAGCAATCTTCACCAGAAGAGTTTAACTTTAATAAAAGCTCCCTTTTTTTTTCCTCCCCACACTAACTGTGGTTTTCCAAATTGCTAGCTTTTGTGGTTACGATGGTAACCTTTAGACTGTGCTGGACCCTTGGGAGAGCTCCAGTTTGACCTTCTGGACACTTAATATTTGAAACGCTTATCTCCTGAACAGAGAATCACATTTTTCAAGATAAAAACCGCATTACAATAGGTAGGGCAAGAAGAGATGTCTATAAACGAAAGATGAAAAATGGCGAGCATATTGCTGCTTTAACAAAAACCTATTTGGGATATGTATATATTTTGTATAATCTTAGTAGCAGGTGGCTCTCGTAACACAGTCACCTGGCCCGGGTGATTATGCAAAGATGGAATGTAAACCAGTAGGTTGGGTGGGCACTCAAAGGAACTTGATGAGAAAAGTGATTAAATTATAGACCGCATCATTTCAGTCCTCCTTTGGGACCTTTCTCAACGGCAGAGGGGAAAAAAGACCCACCCCCCAGCCCTCCATGAGCAGTGATCTCTTATCTGGGTGCTCTAAATTGGGTGCAGATGCAATATATTAGTATAGGCCAGGAGTGACCAACTCCAGTCCTCAAGGGCCACCAACAGGTCAGGTATTCGGGATATTCCTGCTTCAGCACAGGTGGCTCAATCAGAATGTCTGAGCCACCTGTCATGAAGCCGGGATATATTGAAAACCTGCCCTGTGGGTGGCCCTTGAAGTTTGGAGTTGGCCACCCCTAGTATAGGCACTCACAGCACTTTGAAAATAAAGAAATCGTTCATTCAAAGGCTCGATGTTTAGTTTTGTACGCGAGTCTTAAGAATCAGTTCTTGTAAGAGCCGAAACATGAATCCTTTGAATAAACGGTTCCTTTATTGTCAAAGTCCTGTGAAGGCCTCTTCTAATATACATGTACACCTACGGACAAAAATAACATGTACATCGAGCTTCAGGGGACTCCATTGTACAGAAAGCCCTGTGAAGGCCTATTCTAATATACATGTACACCTACGGACAAAAATAACATGTACATCGAGCTTCAGGGGACTCCATTGTACAGAAAGCCCTGTGAAGGCCTATTCTAATATACATGTACACCTACGGACAAAAATAACATGTACATCGAGCTTCAGGGGACTCCATAGTACAGAAAGTGTATTAAAAAAAAAGAAATAAATAAACGGTTTTATGTTGATTACTCATTTTAGAGCGGAGAACTGTAGAAGGAAAAAATGTTTGAGATTTACTTGGTATACCTTTTTTATTAGGATAAACGCTCAAAGTATCTGGATATTAACCAATTGGGCCTTTTTTTTTATTCTTTGCAACAGGATAGTGTGGTAACAATATAAATTTGCCCAAGCATGAACTGTTTGAAGCTATTAGGATCTGTTACAGGTAACAGGATGGCAGCAGGAAGTCAAAAGTATTTCTCTGCCCACTTCTAGAGCTTGAGCCAGTCGTGATTTGGGGAATAATTGAATATTTAACAAGCACACATGCATGCACTTATCTGTCAATGTTTGATTGGTTATGCCAAATCCATGGACTTGCTGTGGCAGAGGAACCATGTCTTAACATGCCAAATAATGCGCTGTAAGTTAGTGAAACCCCTTCAAATGTGACTGAGTAACCCCAGCCTACTTATCCTATGTATGTACAATTACTATTGCTGTGGTGGTGCTCAGAAATCTTTAAATAAATGTGGACTGCATTCTATTATTATATATAGTTATTACTTGTATTAAAGTTTTTTTTTTTTTTTTTTTTCGTTTAATTAAAAATATGGCCAGATAAAATAATTGGGTCTTTTTAAGAGTAAAATATCCACAATTGCCACCTTTCCCCCAGGTAACCTCCCCAAGCACTCCACGGTTCCACACAACGACGATTGAATTTGAGCACTTTGGTGCCAATTAGTGGAAAACGTTTTGATGGCACCAGCGCAATTAAGCAAACAAACATTTATTATTATTTACAGGGGGTGAGTAACAAATGTATGTTTGCTTTACGTGGTTGAGGTACTGCCTTCAAATTAGTTTTTCCTCTGTATTTTGTATTGGGATTTTGGTATATCCCATGTAGCTCTAGCACCTACTTAAATATAATATATATTTTAATGTGATTACATACACCATTGCCCCTTTTGAGCACAACCCCTTCCTTGTGGTGCCAATAGCATGAGCAATTTGCTTTTGTAATCGGCATGCAAAATACAACAGTGACAATGCAGTAGAAATGTGAGTATATAATGAACACTTAATCTGTATTTCAGCTCTGTAAAACAGCCTGTAGGAAAGTTGACAGAAAAATCAACTACATATACATGTGCAAAGTGGTAGGTTTTGGGCCATCTATATTCAATCAATAACTGTCCAGTGTGCACTATTTTTCATATCTACATGGACACATTCATAGATACATAAACTTAAGCAAAAAATCCAGTGCACATGAGGCGATGTTACAGTAAAAAAAGGAATTTTTAGGTCATAACCAAGAAAATGTCAATGTTTTGGTCCAAGAGGACCATCAGGGATAAGAATGAATGATTTAGTATCCTGATGGAGAACTGAAGCAATATTTGTTCTGTTTATTGTGATTATTAGTTAGAAAGTGACTGTGTTCTGTACAAGGTGAGTGAAAGACAAAATCAAGCAGATGAACATCAATGTATCCTGGATAACAATAGCTCAGGATGTTTCTGCTACTACGCTTACAATCTAAAACTAGTGCTTTCTGAGCAGGGACACAGGTCAAACAGTTAATGCAGCAGACCAAGCAATATCCTACATGGAGGTTTTTTTTCCTGTTCTGTACTGAGAAAATACTTGTAGCATTTAAAAAAAAAAAAAAAAACACTGAGATTAGATTTTTAATGTATTATAATGTAACAAGCATTTTTGTTTCTCTGGCAACCATTTACAAAGTCACATCCCCTTCTAAAACAGGCCCAGGCACACCCCTTTTGGAGCCCTGCCCTCTTTGTAGAAGTGCACCAATTGTATCTAGTGACTGATCACATGATCTTCCCCACAGAACTCTGCATATTTAGTCCTCTGCTGTTGCACTGATGGCTATTTAGTGAACCCTGAGCTGAATCTTCGCCGATCGGCAACTTAGCTAATTACTTGCCATTATGTGGATTGTATTGATGCACATATTAAAGGGGAGGTACGGGAAACCTGCAGCTTGGACTGGTGTTAACAGATGGCCTGGTTTGTGAAGGTCTGTGATGAAGCATTAATGATATCTGGTATAAGTACCAAAACTCTGTTTTCATTTACCCCTTGGGTGCCTTATGTCATAACATCTACAGGACTGGTATTTCACGGGCCCTATGACGTAGCTACTATACGTCATGCTATTTACACTTTTTTGGGAGATAGCTGTATGTGATCTGGCTGAGGAATGGATAATGAGGACCCCCCTCTTCCTTTCCATCAGCAATGTGTGATCACATGATCGCAAAGTCCTGGAAGGGTTAGATTAGTGGGTTTTCAACATGTTCCCTGCAAGTTTCAGGTTATTTGAAAATGGTACGAAAGACAGGGGAATTTACAATGCATTTGATCGCAGATGCTAATTTGGAACCACAGGGTCACATGCAGGATATGAATGAGGCCAGATAGCTGAACTCGTCCCCTTTTGAAAGCACACGAAGTCCTTTTTAATATTTTCTTAACTTTATTGGGGAAGTCACAGAAATAAAAGCTGCTTGTAGATGGTATTGTGTGGTGAGAGTGCTTCTCTAGGTGAAGGTGCTTTGGTATGGGGGGAAGGTCAAAACGGATCGCCTTGCAAGAGAGTGGAGGGAAGAAAGGTGTACTCACTCGGGCTGCAAGTAGAGAAAGGAAGTGTGGTATTCCTGTGAGACAGGAACAGTCTCAGTACCAAACTAACTGAGCAAAGACTGGAGTTGGGTTGACCCAACCTCAGCTAGGAGGATTGGGAGGTTGTCAGGGCAACCAACTACTGGCTGTGTGGAGAGGGTAATGTGTCAATGTAGCAGTTTCTACCTGCACTGTGTTAGAGCAGGGAAAACAAGCAACTAAAATTAAGGAGAACTGGCAGTCAGAGAGCTGCCAGGGAGAACAGAAAAATAAACGATCCTGTTCCAGGACACTCCCTGCCTGGTATCTGGAGATAGCACTATATTTCTAAATTATGTGGAACATATGTAAATACAGAACAATGCGATACCAGCCGGTACCACTGGCTCCAAGATCCCCTTTTGCAAGGGATGCCAAGTGGGTGCATGGTTCAGACTAGCTGAGTGCTCCACAATGTTCTTTGTCAAAGTCTTTGAAACAGTTTCTTTTTGGACGTGTGAGAGAACAGTCTCTGCCACTTTAGTTTTGTCTACAGTGCGCAACCTTTCGCAGATGCGCCAGCTGGCTACTTTGCCATCAAGCATTTGGCGGAGAGGAATGACTGCGTCTTAGATGTGCCATTGCTCGCAGGGGGATTGCACGATTATGTTTCTTCTTTTGGACGATCTTTTTGTCAATCACCTTCAGGAGGTTGTTTTCTTCCTTTAGCGAAGTTGACTTATCCTTTGTCGTTTGGAATACTGAGCATCCTAGGCCATTATCACATTCCCCTGATGTAAATATGTTTTTGTTGTTCTCAGGGGTATGACCTGGTCTCTTCTCCTTGCTAGGCCTTCCTGTCACTTGGATATAACCAATACATGGTTTGGAGAGGGATGTGTGTCCACATTCTGTTATGACTGTTCTGCAGGCGTCAATATAGTCTGGTTTGTGCCCTTTGCCAATGCATACGTTGCCTACTGTCACCCATCCCAGTCAAGTCTTTGGGAAAATGGGGCGTTGTGGGTTCCGTTCTGCTGTTCGCTGACTTTGTGCACCCTCAGGATGTCCCCACCGAGCAGCAGCAAGATCTTGGCGCTTTGCTCTATCGCCGGGATGCAGTCAGCTATTCCTCTGAGGTGTGGGTGATGGTGTGCCACGTCTGGTGTGGGAATCTCATTCCTGTTTGCTGCCGTGTGCTTACACTGTGTAGGGAGAGCCATTTTTCCTCTGTTGTCCACTGAACATATGGTGTAGCCATTTTGTTCCCTGTGGTCTGTTAGTCCTGCGCAGGTTCTGAGTGTGTAGGGTGAGGCGTTGTCTTGTGTTGAACAAGCTGAAGAATTCTGATTTCGCTAATGATCTGTTGCTTTGATCGATGATTGCGTACATCATAGCCCTCTCAGGTTGCCCCTGGGGGTGTACTGTGATAAGGCATATTTTGGAGCAGGACCTTTTGTCACATCCTTCTCCGCAAACCTCGGTACACTGGGAAGGTGACAGATTTTTGGCTCTTCTCCTTCCTCCCCGCCATGCTTTGCCATGGAGGAAGGGTTGTTGAGTTGGGTAAGTGTCAGCGCCTCTGGATGTGGAGATGTTACGTGCTTGTCACTGTTGCACACTACACATTTAATGGCTTCTTTACAGTCTTTGGCTAAATGGGTTGTGGAAGCGCAGCACTTGAAGCAAACTCTGAGTAAGTTCTTGCATGCCTCTATGGACATGATCCTGAACCCGTTACACTTAAGTGAGCATGGCTTCTTATGTATGGGTCATTCCTTGTTTGGATCCCCAGTTTCCCTGCATGGAGCGGCAGAATGATTGGATCGTCTAGATGTTTCAGGGGACACGTCTGTCCTGTGGACCGAGATAGGTGTTCTGGCGCTGCCGTATCTTGTCACCGGTCCTTCATTCTTTAGGTTGCTCGCACTGGGTGCAGTTGGTGTACATAGGATGAAGCTGAGATCATTTCTTCTTGCTGCTTCGTGAATGAAGCTCAAGAAGAATGAGAAGGGGGGTAGGCGACTTGCTTCTCCCTTTTGTATTTTGAGCCTTGCGAAGTCCATTTTTTTTGGGAGGTTGTAGGGTAGCTTCTCCAAGGTGGGTCTCACTCTGCGAGCGGAGTCTAAGATGTTGAGACCTGTTAGGGATTGGTCTGTCCTCAGACTCTAGCTCCTGCAGCAGATCCCCGAGTTATCGCAACTTCGAGTAGTCTTTGGCTGTGATTCTGGGAAAGTTGTCGACTCTCGAAGAGTGCGTCTACAACTGCTTCGGGTCTACCATAGCACTCTAGCCTTTCCTATACGAATTAAAGACCTACTTGGGGGTGGTTCACATTTGCTGCCCTGAGCCGCATGCTCTTTGCGTGCGTGCATGCTCTTTGCGTGCGTGCATGCTCTTTGCGTGCGTGCATGCTCTTTGCGTGCGCGCATGCTCTTTGCGTGCGCGCATGCTCTTTGCGTGCGCGCATGCTCTTTGCGTGCGCGCATGCTCTTTGCGTGCGCGCATGCTCTTTGCGTGCGCGCATGCTCTTTGCGTGCGCGCATGCTCTTTGCGTGCGCGCATGCTCTTTGCGTGCGCGCATGCTCTTTGCGTGCGCTCATGCTCTTTGCGTGCGTGCTCTTTGCGTGCGTGCTCTCTGCGTGCGTGCTCTCGGCGTGCGTGCTCTCGGCGTGCGTGCTCTCGGCGTGCGTGCTCTCGGCGTGCGTGCTCTCGGCGTGCGTGCTCTCGGCGTGCGTGCTCTCGGCGTGCATGCTCTCGGCGTGCATGCTCTACGGATTCTTTCCCCAGCCATTTGGTTAGTAGGCTGAGTTCTTCCCTTGCAGAGAAGCCCAGGCTCTTGATTGCGTCTTTGAATGTGAACTTCCATATTCAGTAGTTCTCAGGATGGTCGTCAAAGTTGGTAAGTCTTGGCTGTACCATGTCACGCCGGATCATGTACTTGCCCATGTCTGTCAGGCCTGATGCATCGGTGTGTTGGTCGCGTTCTGATATGGTTGCTGGGAGGGGCCGTGCGGTTGCCTCTTCCTTGGAGTGGACGTGTGATGACTGCTGGTTAGGATGAGGAGCTGTGTTTCTCTGTGTGGGCATACCTGGATTGCGAGCCTGTTGTAGTGCGGGCGTATGTGTATGCGCTTGTGGATCACTGGTGCGGCTGTGGCTAACCCTTGGTTACGTGTACCCTTAGATAAACGGCGGCTTCTACACGTGGACCTTGCAAGTCTTCGGCATCTGTGATATCCTCATTGTGTTCAGATGGTGTGTTGGATCTTCTGAAGCTATCCGGGTGTACGTTTGCTCCCCACCATCCTGTTGCGCGGCTGCTTCTAGGATTTCGGCTTGGGCTGCGTCGTCCTCTTCTGTGCTTAAGGCTTCTAAGTCTGTGTTCCCTTCGGCCTTCCTACGAGTAGGTGCTGCGGCTGTCTGTTTCTCCTCCGCGCGCGCTCTGCCCTTATGGCTGCATCTTTACGACCATATTCGGCCCTAGCACGTGCGGCCTCTGCGGTGGCTCGCGCCTTGCTAGTGTTTGCGCTGAACACAATAGATTGCGCTGATTTAGCTATCCTTGATGAATGCCTGGATGTGCTGTGATGTGGTCCCCAGTGCCAGGTCCTTTCTCCTACTCTTAGCTTCTGCAATAGCGGTCCGTGTGTGGCTGTCGCGTGTCAGGTCAATATTACGCTAAGTTTCTTTCTTGCAGGCTTTCCCTGGTATTAGGAACAGTCTCGGGACCAAACTAACTGTGAGCAAAGACAGGGGAGTTGGGTTGACACAACCTCAGTTATGAGCATTGGGAGGTTGCTGGAGCAACCAAATACTGGCTGTGTGGAGAGGGGAATGTGTCAATGTAGCAGTTTCCACCTGCACTGGGAGTTACCGAGCTGGGAAACCATGCAACTAAAATTAAGGTGAACTAGCAGTCAGAGAGCTGCAAGGGGGAACAGAAAAATTCCCTGCAAGTTTCAGGTTATTTGAAAATGGTACCAAAGACAGGAATTTACAGTGCATCTAGTTGTAGATGCGCTATTAGAGGGGATTGGTGTTCCTTACAATGCATCTGATCTCTGATGCGCTATTAGAAAGTATTGGGGTTCTGTAAAATTTTACTATATCATAAGGTTACTTTATGGATATCTATCTTTTATATAGTGCCATTAATGTACATAGTGCTTAACAGCAGTAATACACACAGCAATAATATAAATAACACAATTGGAAGAAGTACTTCAAACATAAGGGATAGGGAGTGACGCAGTGAGTAAAAGACACTGAGTTTGAAGCAGGGGAGCTTGGTTCAATTCCCAGTGTCTGTTCCTTGTGACCTTGCGCAAGTCACTTTATCTCCCTGTGCCTCAGGCACCAAAATCATAGATTGCAAGCTTGACGGAGCAGGGACCTGTGCCTGCAAAATGTCTCTGTAAAGCGCCATGTAAAACTAGCAGCGCTACACAAGAACATGCTATTATAAGTGACATTTAGGAAAAGGATGGTAGGAAGAATGTACAGAGACAGTAGGGAGGTGTTGTGGTAAGTGCATTGGTAAGGGGCCAAGGTTTATGTATGGGGTGTAAAGTATCAGCCACAGAGCTCCTCGTATGCTTTATTAACAAAAAGAAAACTTAGAAGAAACACTGGGTTAGATCATTGCAGATTACATTTTTAGGGCCGCTCCATACTTCCAAATAAGAAACCTGGCGGCCTTAGGCTTGATCAACAGCAGCCCTGCCCCTAGTGAATAACTCATGTACACATTGATAATTTGTATGCAGTTAAGGTATTGCTGCAGAGCAAATAATACTAGTCCTGTTATTACTATATTATTTGGCCCACACGAAACAATATAGCTGCAATGCTTATACATGGGCTCTTTAGTATTGTAGTAAATTATAACACCCCTTTATCGCCGATCACCCTGGCATAGCTGTACTATGTAGGAGCTTAACCTAGAGCTTACCTGTTACAGCTTTATTTATATTATTAACCCATCACTGCAACTATGAATGCGAATAATGAACATCCATGCATATGCCGCTCTCTCTCACTGGGAGCAGCTGTACATGGTTAGGGAAGCCATCGCCAAACCTTGTCACTGCGCACGCGCACAATCGCTTGGGCCTCAGTTGATGGCGCAGGGTCAAGAGAGGGCCGTGCACGCGCTGCTCAGCCCCACCCACCACGTTCCGCGCGCAGGGGGGGCGGGGCGAACGAGGCGCGCGCCGCTTGTTTGCGTGGTAGGGAAGGTCGCTCGCGCCAGAGGTTTCCTCGGTCGCCGTTACAAGGGGTTTGGATGCTGGCCGAGCCGCCGTGCCCGGTGGCCGCCTTCATCGCCCGTATGGCTTCGTCAGAAAGCGGAGCTGCGTCAGCGGAGAGGCGCCCGCCGCCGGGGAATGAGAGAGCCGGGACCGAGGCAGGAGCCACGCAGAGCGGGGTAATAACGGAGTGCCCCGGGGGGAGGGGGTTACAAAGCCGGGGGTAAAGGCTCGGGCCTACAACAAAGACAGGGTGACGTGCCCTGAGGGTTGTGTCACTAGAGTATAATGTAATAATGATAGTGTTATTCGCAGGCACAATTTGTTTCTGCCCCAAAGAGCTTACGTTCTAATTTTGGTACCTGAGACGCATGGTGATAAAGTGTTTTATATTTTTTTAATTAAATATAAATCTGTAAGACTAAGGCCCCAGTGTGTGCGCCGGGGTGCCTGGCGGCGCTCGTTCCCTACAGCTGCGCGACTTGGTGGACTTGCGGCCGTGACGTTACGCGGCTGCTTCGCCCTCATTGGCCGAACCGCCGCCGTGATGTGGCCAGCGCTCCGTCGCCACCAGAAAAGACAAAATCCTTTCCTTGACAAAATGTGGTCGTGCATCACACATTGTGCAGGCAGTTAGTAGGGACGGCCCCAGTGAGGGCCGTACCTGGTGTGCGCCGCTGCCGCCGTCACATCTGTGCCACTGGGGACTTAGGCTGAGTCCCCGCTGGCGCTGAGCGCGCTCATGCTTGGAGAACGCTCCATGCATGAGCGCCGGGTGTCCTGCATGTCCTGGGGGAGGGGGGGGCATTGCAGGTACTTAAGTGCGCGGTAAAGTTTCATTTTTTTGTTTACCTGAGCGCACACAGCGTGAGCGGGGACTTGCATATATCTATAAATGTAAGTAAGCGCCGCGCGCTCAGCACTAGCGGGGACGCAGCCTCGGGCTGCGACCAGGGTGATGCTGTGTGCCCTGGTGCTCATTTTGCTTGGGGGATTTGTGGCTAGCCAAATGTGTGTTTGGTGGGGGTGCAGCCATGACGTCACTGAGCTGGTTCACTCTCATTGGCCGAATTGTTCACGTGATGCGCCAGTGAGTGGCATAAACAAATTTACATGTCTCTGCAAGCAGCCTAGCGCCGTCCGCTCACGTGCACGCTCATGCTGGACAAACACAATGTAGCATTGTTTTTGATTGAACTGAGCGCCCGCTCGGCATCACCCTGGACGCAGCCTAAGGCCTCGTCCAGGGTGACGCTGAGCAGGCTCGCGCTGGCCACGATGAAACACATTGTTGCAATGTGTGTTGTGAGCGCCTCTGCATACACGGCGCTTAGTCGCTTGCAGAGACAAGCAAATTTGATTATGCCGCTTGCTGTCACGTCACGTGAGCGGTTCGCCCAATGAGGGCGAACCAGCTCTGTGACGTCATGGTCGCGCCCCCTTCACGCTGGCCCAGCCGAGCACGTGACTTCAGCGCGCCCCTGGCTGCAGCCTATGACTCCGGAAGCGACCGACTGAGGAAAAACTTTCACTCGAGTTCTCGTGTGATCGCAGCTTCAGTGCTGGGAGGATCGGACCTAATGTAACTTGCCCAAGGTCATAATTTAGAACAGACACTGGCATTTGTATCAGGGTTCATGCCCCCACCCCCCCTTGAAGGTTATATTCTTATCACTAGACCTGGCCGCCTTGGTTGGCGCGGATAAGAAATATGTTGCTGTCCAAGTTTTAAAGGGTTCCATACATCATCTGATTTGGGCATTTAAGGGAAAATCTGACGGGGATTTGTCTTGATTTTGATACATGACACTAAGAATATGATTTGTAATGCATGTTATAGGAATCCCTCATCTCTGTAGCAGTGGGGTTTTTGTTGTCCGAGATACCAGTTATTTATATACAATCCAGCTAATCTCTTAGTGTATTTATTTTATAGTGGTGACCGTGCACACTAAGCTGCACATAGAATTTTGCAAGCACAATCAGTCCCTGTTCCAAAGAGCTTACAATCTAATTGTATGCCCCAGGCACAGGGAGTTAGTGTCTTGCCCAGGGTCACAGTAACAGCGGACACTGGGATTCGGGTTTCACACTCTTTCTAAGCAATGTTCACTCAATTGTAGCACCAAAGTGATATTGTGCGGCGCTCTCACACATAATACTGTACAAGTTAATAAGAGTGGATCAGTGAAAGAATATATATGGGTGAGTTGCTCAAAACCTCTGGTGAGGGCTTGTTTCCGATAGTCCTCTTCAATCACCATTCCTCCAAAGTCCAGAGGCAACAGGGTCACCCAAAAAAAGAGAAAAGATAATATAGTGTACACAGTTGTAGTGGGTGATGTATAGCTAGAATCTTGGCTCCTATGTCGGCCCACTTACAGAAAGATGAAAATAATATAGCCTTCTCCAAACAGTGGCTTGTCTGCTTCCTTCGTATGGAGATGTGTGGCTATTCCCTTGGTAAAAAAAGAGAGAAGAAACATAGTGCAATCCAATAAAAACACTTTACTGATTATAACATAAGCTTCAGCTTACTCTCACTCTTTGTACAAACATTTCAGACATGAAATGAGGAGGATACTGTGCTTTGGTCACAGATGCCGGGTTCCTGAGCACCGCACTCTCGTCTGGTCCCAGTACTTAGGTGTTCTAGATGGTATACATGTATCCCTTCTGAAGCCGCTTTCACTGGCTCCCTCGGCGTCTGTCGTAACCGCCAGTCTCCGCTCGCGTCGCGTCAATGTGTAATCAGAACTCCTGAGGAAGCAGCTTTGTGCTGTGAAACGCGTTGAGACTGAGGAGAGAGGACAGAGGCTGAGATTTGGATCACAGAGGGCTGAAGTCGTTCCGGAAGTGACGTCCGAGACGCGGGTGACGACAGACACCGAGAGAGCCTGTGAGAGGTAATGGCAGCAGGACATAAGTTTATTTTTTTCCGGCTCCAGGAAGCCCCTGCTCCTTGAGATACTTACCTCTGAAGTGGGTGCCGGTAACTTGTGGTGTAGAACTGCTGCATCTCACAGCTTTGTGACCCTCAAATGATTTATTGTAGCGCCACCACGTTGGTCAGTATGCTGATCATTTCTGAATAGCAGCCCAACATTTGGTTGTCATTTTTTTGAAGTTGTAACCACACTTTGTCATCAAAGCAACTGCCAGTAGTAATATCAAGTAATCCATTTCACCTAAAATGTTACCCCCTAAGACTCTTATTGGTTTCGTCAACCAACTCTGAAATTTGGTTTACTAACAGGTCTTGGCATAGCCCCTTCACATTATTGCTGTGCAATATGTTAAAGGCCCCCTGGAGTTGAAGGATTACCTTCTAGTAAATCAAACTCCAGAGAGTCCTGTTAGGTGCGTGTGTGTGCGCGTGTGTGTGTGTGTGTGTGTGTGTTCCTTTTCTCAATTTATTCAGACAATAGAACACATCTTTTACAGTATAATTTCACTCTGTTACATCATTCAGGCATATAGACGTTAGTTAATAAATGATTCTGAATTCTATAAATCCAAATACAATCTTTATACATTTTCCTCAAGCAGTCTTTACATAGCAATCACTTGTTTTTCTTAGTGTCAGTCCAAAATGTTCTTAGTTAATCATCAACATTAGAACACTGTTTCTTCATTTAGCAATATTTACTTTGATTTAGAAGACCCTTTGTTCTTTCACCAAGTAACTAGTTAATTCTATATTCCTAATCTTTTAAGACCTATCTCTATTGTATTGTCTTTTACTACTGACTAACTATTTAATTAACCTTTGATTCCACACCCTGATCATATACTATTCAACTCGGCAGACATTAAACATACCAAGTTTCATACAAAATGGAAATTAATCAAACGATAGATTCGCAAGTCACATAAAACATTTCTACGTCTGCCTATCTTCAGACAGACTTATCTTATCTTTGCAGAGGCAGCTAATCATTTTCCAATATAATTGCTAACTTAATTCTAAATTACTTATTGTAACTAGTTACATGCTGAATATATATGTATATTGACCCGATAAAATCTTTATTATTTAGGCGTGAATTCGCCCTATCTTCAATATATCTTTATATCCAGTCAACACTTTCAGAGCTTGATGGCAGATGAAAATGATTTGTCCATTTACTCTACGTAACACCATACATCCGACTTGTTCCCTGGCTTTTGTTTCCTGCAATAATTTCACTGAACGTCCTTCACCGAGAGGTGGTTCATCCAGTCCTGTTGTGGCAAATATTCACATTTCCATACTGCTTCAGTGTAGTCACTAACCTTCGATACATGTATGTATTTGCATGAGATTACTTGATCTCCCTGTGATCCCATGTTGCCTACCATTAACTTGAATGGAAGACAATGTAGGATTGCAGTACCGTAACCCTGCATGTGCTTCCGGAGCAAAATGTTTGTCTAATACCATTTCGTATGAAAGGTGCTGAGTGCAAGAGCCACATTAAAATCCTAAACGAGGAGCTGCCAGTTGAAGAGCCTGGTTATACACTTGTGTGTCTGCTTCTTGCTTATGTCCTGAATTGGACATGTTCCCAAATCTGTCAGTATGTTCTGTAGTTATTTTGCACAGAATAATTCCTATAATTAGAAGTAACATTGTTTAAACCGATTCTGAAGAATACAGTTTTCTTCAGTAAGCGGTATCAGACGTTTATTTTGCTTTAAAAGATTTGCCAGACTTGCTGGGAACTGACAGCAATTTTCATCAAATATCCTAGATCAATAGCACTGCATGTAGAATAATCTAATAAATACATTTAAAAAAAAAGCGGAATACCAGTGCTATACATGAGCTAAATTGCAATGAGACTGTATAAGCAACTGCCAAATTAAAAAAAAAAAAAGATTTATTTTAAATCAAATTTGAGTAGGTATCTTTAGTACTTGGACCTTATGACTTGTGGTGTAGATGAGTCACTTGGATACAGTGTAGATAATCAAAACAAACATTGCTCAGAATGTGTTTGGGGAATAAACCCTCTATCCCCAAAGAAAAGTAGCTTCCACATTATACCTTAAAAATGTGTCTGAAACAGTAACACTAGTAGGGGTGGACAAAAAACGGCTCTGTGCCAGTGTCTGTATAATGTCCCCATGTCAGAAGTCGGAATAGAGAGCAGGGGACAGTCCTGAAGTATATAATATTTCCAAGTGTCTGTCACGCTCTCCTTTAATTATTCTGATACCCAGTCATGTTGTAGATCGATGGAAAGCTTCTAGGAAAATTATCACCTTGTACATTTTCACTTTGACTGTTACATTTTGCCCAACCATTTTAGCCTCTCTTCTCCCATCACCGTGCTTGGTTTATGCCATTGCCACAATTACAGTCATGTTTATTTTTTAGGAACGGTGCAATCTCACATGGCCAGTCATAAACCAACCCTTTGTAAAAGGTTGAACGGCCTAATTGGGTTCCTTAAACAATCAAACTGCTAAAAGCAAAGATTTGTCTTTTGTTCTGGATATATATATTACAGTTACATTTCTTAGGGGGCTGAGAAATGTACATCAGGAGGGCTGGCATGAGGTCTTTATGGTCTACAGCAGGAGTAGCCAACTCCAGTCCTCAAGGGCCACCAATAGGCCACGTTTTCAGGATAGTCCTGCTTCAGCACAGATGGCTGTCAACTGAGCCACTGATTGAGCCACCTGTGCTGAAGTTGGGATATCCTTAAAACTCGGCTTGCTCGTAGCCCTTGAGGACTGGAGTTGCCCCTTCTCATGCCCCCAGCTCCCCCCCCCCCCCCCCCACACACACACACACCCCAGTATACAGCGTACATTAGGTCATTAATGCTCGTTTTCTAGGAGTAGATAGAATTCCCCATCGCAATAGAAATAAGAGCTATCCCCCAATCGTGTGCTTGCATTCTCGAAAGACTGGTGGCATGTTGGGAGCCATTGGTCTTCCTGCAGCAGAATAATTAACTGGGCTTTCAAATCTACATCAGTTAATGAGGGACAAAGCTCCAATACCCTTTTACCATTTTTGAATGTTGGTGAATCTTGGCCTAAGTTCCCTGGGGTAATAATAAATTATTGGCAGCAGTATTATCTCATCAGGAACTTCTCTCATTCTGCTTGTTTTATCACCTTTTCAGGATTTTTCTGACGTGTTGCTTTTACATAATTTCAAAAGACTCCCTATTTTGCCGTTCGAATCCTTTCCTTATTATAATGCTATTTCTGAAATTGTCCTGTGCTGAACTTTTTCTGTTGTCTAGCAAACCTTTCCCGATCTGCATTCCATCACCTGTAGAACACAGTTTTAGGTTACAAATCCTTTTTAGGGCTTTTAAAACGGTATGTTGGCTTCTTTAAACCGATCTAATCAACTGAAATGTCACACATAAGCCCCTATCTAATATGCTGTCGAGCTGCTTTCCGTGCCAAAGGAAAGTTAAGCTACTTTCAAATAAACGGGGACTAAAATTTCTCCAGAATGGGGAAGACAGTTTTACGGTATATAGAGTATAAGGGCCATAGTTTTATGAAAGACCAAGTGAGGCTTTCCATATTTTATTGCTTGGTCACTGTCCCTCGATATGTCCTTTTAGGCCAAGGCCCCGCTGCATCCGACAGCGCGCCCGCACTGCTATCTGCGGTCCGTAGGGAGCATTTTTTTTAAGACGCATGGGGGCACGGCAATTGAGCCCGGGGAGAGGGGTGGAGGAGGTTGTGGGTGTGAGAGAGGAGGTGGAGATACACTGGGGCTGTGCGATACACACATACATCTCACACACACTTCTCTTGCATCCCATGCTGGCTGACGCGTTGCATTGCGTAGTGAGCCTGGCAATGAGGACGGACTGGGGCCGACTTGGGAGGAAGTCATGAGCAGGTGAGTGACCGGCACGGGACCGCAGCCTTAGGCTGAGTCCATGGTGACTACAGCCGTGCGGAGGAGCGCTGAGGCTTAGGGAAAGCGGGTGCTTTCCCTGGCCTTAGTTCGCGCGCCGTCGGGGGGCGGGCCAGTGACGTCACTGAGCTGGTTCGCCCTCATTGGGCGAACCGCTCACGTGACCGGCCCTGCGCTCCCGTGAGCGCCAAAACTGAAATTGGACTGTCGGCTACGCTTCCGCACGCCTGCGGAAGCGTGCGCGAGCCCCTGCTAAAGCCGCTCTCATTGCGGCTGCAGGGGCTCACTGCCGAGTGTCAGCACGGGTAAGCGCCTAAGCGCTGACCATGCCCGCGGCCTTACTCTGTCAGAAGCAAGCCGAAGGGAGGGATATAGTTCAGACAGGTACTGCTTAACAAAGGAATGTCATATAAAGAGCTCCTCTGAATGCCCCATAAGCAACAACTGTTATTTATTAGTGTCCTTCACACACAGTTATCTGTCTTACACCTTTCCCCTTTTCCGTTTCCAAGTGTAATATTTTCCATGGTGAACCAGTTCGGTCATGCCAACCTGGTTACCTGAGGCTAACCAAAGCCACAATATAAATTCTTATCTGACAAATTACTGGCTCAGCGCCCTTAAGTAAATAAACAAACGTGCGCTTCCACCCCGTGTAAATAGTCTTTAAATTATTGTTAGTATAGTTGTGCTAACCTTTGCATTAAGCAGAGAATGGTTTACTCAATCATGCTAGTTGCCTAATATTACAAAGCTTAAGATTCCTAAACAATTTCTATATTAAACTGTAGTCCTATGCATTTGCATATGACCACTTGGTCACTTGTCTTAAGCAGTTAGTGAATTATTGATGATTTACCTTGCTGAAATAGCATTACCCATTCTCATTTAAATTACAGTATCTTCTGTTCATCCTATATTTTTATAGCTTTAAATGTGTTCCTTTAAAAATTTTTATAACTGTTGGCTTTACATGTGTGAAGCGCTTAGTCCCTTTTGGAGAAATGAGATTTTATATATATATATATAGATATATATATATCTATATATATATATCTATATGTGACAGAATTATAGACAGCGCCCCTTACCAAATACACCAAAACTGCTGCAACGCTGATACATGTGGTAGGTGTTTGCACCAGGTGGATAAATTTAGTTCAAACAGATAAATATCAATATAAAAAATGGCAGGGGCCGTATATATGCCCAATTAAAATTATTATAAAAAAATATATAAAAAATATTAAAAAGAAAAAGTGTGCATAAAAATCAAAAAGAAAAAGAGAAAAATATGAACAAAAATTGAATCAAATTCTATCAAAAAGAAAGGACAAAAGAATGACTGTGCAATTAACATAAATAACTATAAATATGCAAGGTCCAACCTAACCTAAATTGTGAATTAAATTAAAGTCATAACAAATAGTGGACCAAAAAATCAATAATATTCAAGAATGAAAAAATGATTGATAAAGCAATTATAAATAATCACAAAAAATACTTAAGTCCTCAAATTGTCCATGATAAATGAATCACAAAAGTACAGGCTGCTTCTTCTTGGGCTCACCGAACTCCCACAGCACCTATTTAGAAAAAAGAGAAAAGAAGCGCCCGATCCTTGTGTAAAATCAGATATGAATTTTAATACATCACGGACAAGACAAATGCATACAGTACTTACAATTTGTCTGATAAAATCAGGCATATTATGGGACCAGCCCATGCACCAACTCCACGATCACCTCTGTGTAAACTGAAGTCCTTTAGAATGCTGGATCTTGTGTCTGTATCAGCCGTTGTCCCAGAGAGTAAGGGAATCTGTACTTTCCTTTGCGACTGCTTAGTTGTAGCGTGCGGCCGCCATTCACCTCTCTCGTGGAGCACTGGGACCCGGAAGGGACTTCACACACGTCTCTGCGTCTTCACGTTGGTTGCTGGGAGCTGCTCGACCACCGTAGGTTCACTGCCACATCAGTTGGTGCATGGGCTGGTCCCATAATATGCCTGATTTTATCAGACAAATTGTAAGTGTGCATTTGTCTTGTCCGTGATATATTAAAATTCATATCTGATTTTACACAAGGATCGGGCGCTTCTTTTCTCTTTTTTCTATATATCTATATATATCTATCTATACACAGTGGTTGACAAATAACCAAAAAATCTACTCGCCACACAAAAAAATCTACTCGCCACCTAGTACCAAACGTGTGCTGCTTGGGCCAATATTTACTCGCCCGGGGGTTAAATCCACTCGCCCGGGGCGAGCAAATGTATAGGTTTGTCGAACACTGTGTGTGTGTGTGTGTGTGTGTGTGTGTGTGTGTGTGTGTGTGTGTGTGTGTGTATATATATATATATATATATATATATATATATATATATATATATATATATATTCAATAATCAAAAAATAAATAGATGATACCGTTCTGTGGCTAACGAAATGCTTTTATTTGTGCGAGCTTTCGAGATACACTGATCTCTTCCGGCGATGTTACAATGAATGAAGCAAAAGGTATACATAAAAACAGTGTCTCTTGGAATGTTATCTGTGCTTGTCCTTCCCCCGGTGTGGATGTGTTATATGGCTAGAGGTGTCAAAAGGTAACTGAAAGCAAGGTATCCTGGATATAGCTGGGTGTGTTCCTGACAAGTGGTTTTAGAATGCCCTCCACCCACAATGCAATTGGCCCCCTCCCAACAGGAACACTACTAGCAACCATGTACCTCATCATGAGTGTACCTCATCATGTGCATGAAATGCCCAGGCGGCTGCTACTACATGGGTGAGACAGGGCAGGGGCTAAACAAGAGAATGAACCTGCATCGCCACAGCATCACACGCGGTACAAGAGACAGTCCTGTTGGCGAACATTTCTCTGACTCTGGCCATAAGATGAACGATCTGAGGGTGGCCATACTCAAAGGTAATCTTAAAACCCCGAAAGAGAGACGGTTGCATGAATACAAATTTATGCAACTGTTCGGGACACTTAGCAGTGGCCTAAACAGAGATCGAAATTTTATGAGTCATTACTGACACTAGTGAACTCTCGTCCCATGAGCGCTAAAGGCCATGTCTGTACATACTGTGCTATATGTATGCACACACAGCTGTCTCTCACACATACTAATACTCCTTGTTTTTCCATCCCTATACACCAATAGGGACCACTTCGTATCCACACACACTTTTAGTTGTGCTACAAACTCTCACATTTCCACACCCACCCACACCATTTATATCCAGTCCCACTCCACACACACCTTGTGTAAAGCACTGTATATACTGTGGGCTCTCCATTAATTTTTATTCACACTGACACACATACACACTCTTTCTTCACTTGCTTTCAGTTACCTTTTGACACCTCTAGCCATATAACACATCCACACCGGGGGAAGGAGCAGCACAGATAACATTCCAAGAGACACTGTTTTTAAGTATACCTTTTGCTTCATTCATTGTAACATCGCTGGAAGAAGAGATCAGTGTATCTCGAAAGCTCGCACAAATAAAAGCATTTCGTTAGCCACAGAACGGTATCATGTATTTATTTTTTGATTATTGAAGCTCAGCTAACACGGTACTGATACCTCTACATATATATATTCACAAAGACAAGTGTGATTATCAAACTGTCAGGGCTAGTGTTTTATGTCCGGGAAAGGCTATTAAGGTGAGAGGTGATAGTCGTCACAAAGTGCCAAATACTAGCAGAAGCTGTTAGGTCTACAAAAGCACGCTCCAAGTCCAGTGTTTAGTAAATAATATGACATTTAAGTATTGTGAAAAGCACAAGGTGGAGTGGTGTATGCTTATATGTAAAATTAAGAGATGCTATTTGTGAAGGGTTTAGACACGGCAGCAATGCGATTTCAAATGTGTAATGGGCGCAAAAATAATAGCGAACTGAATGATAAGAATTTGATATTAAAGCAGCAAAACATGTAGCACTGCGTAGGTGCTGCCTGTATCTGTCTTCAGTTTAAAGCCATTGGCCCGCAGGATACATTTAAGCTGCCATTATGTTAGGCACACCTTGGCTGCAGAGATATCGGCACCCCTACGGAGGTAAGTATCTCTGGAAGCAGATGGTCCCCGGAACTGAAATGAACACAATTCAGCTCCAGAGACCCCCTGCTTCAATCCTGTAATTAAACCAATCATGTCGTGCTACGTTTTGCCAAACAGTACAACCAAGGAAGCCGATGTTGTTAATGCAAATGGAAGGCAGCCACACTTTGCAGGAATTTAGGGATGGGGGGGATTTCCCCTACCCTGACACTGATTGATTGAAATAGGGAAGTTGGCAGGAGGAGCTAAAGCATCCACGGGTCACGATATCCAAAATAAAGTGGGATTAAGGAGCCCACCAGAAAGGACCTATTCATGACATTGTAGTGTATAAATTTACGCAAATACCAAAGTTATTGAACGTTTGGGGAATAGCGACTGAAATGTGATCGCATTCAAATAGAGAAATTAAACACCATTATTTGGGGCAAACAACACACTCACATTTTGGAAAGGCAGACATTATACAATGGCAAAGGATATGGGCGAGACCAACTTGGGAATTGAGGAGCACCCTTAGAAAGCGAACAAGGGTCACCAGGGTGCCTGCAGCGTTTGTGATCAGTGAACATCAGGACACCCCGACAGTTAAGAGTCGTTGATGTGATGTTTCAAAGACCAGCTGCTGTGCAATACATTTCTTACTCTCCTGTGTTGTTTTTCCCATTTGTGAACTCAAAGCAAACGCTTTCAGTATCCTGTCATTGTTTCAGTAGTGTTCAGCTATAAGTGTTTTTATTTCAGACTGTTCCAGTTTGGGAGAACAAGCCATGTGGTTCCTCGCGCAGTCTTGTAAGGATAATTGGATCACATCTCCCTTTAAAGCCTTGTGCCAGAGCTTGCTTTGAGGTAATTACGTTTTCGGAGGATTGCTGCTAATGTTATCCTTTGACACCTTTTTATTATTAAACCCTTCAATCATTCTTACTTTGTCATGAACAAAACATATTTTCATGCCAAAACGAAACATGTGCAATTAAGACAGCTTCTTCCATAGTGTCTTCCCATTAAGGATAAGTAAACTTTAGATTTACTTGTCAAGTTGCTGCATAATTATGTAAATAAATGTTTATTAAACTTGAGGCTGCAGACAGGAAGTGGATCTTAGGGCAGCATCTGAAGTAGGCCATTCAGGTCTATTTTAACCCATTGATTGGCAAAAATGATAGTGGTAAGAAGTGCCATATACCCATCACATGGCCATTAATCCTCTCCCAACTCCCCTGCAGAAATATTGCATGCTGCTGACACGAGGGGGGGGGGGGGGGGGGGGGGGGCAGTTTTTGTGCTGTTTTTGTAACGGCAAAGGGAGCAGAAAATAAGTTAAGACATTACAAATACAGTAATGTGAGCTAGACATTTTGTCCAAAAGCATTTTATTGAGGTTGTACACATGCAAAGGCTGTCTTGCCCTTATCACTGCATGGTTACATGAAGACATTAAAAAAAAACATTCCAGTAGGGCAGCACTATTCACTGTTGATTTAAAAAATAATTAATAAAAACAGATATTACTGTATTTAAATTGGCGACTCTTCCAGACCTGAACCATGCTATTTTTATTATTATTATTTTTATTATTAAGCTCTGAAGACTTTGTGGTTACTTGGTTAGTTTACAATGTGATATATAATTAAACGTTTGGCCAATTTGTAGCTGTAGAGCTCTTGTGC
Organism: Ascaphus truei; assembly: GCF_040206685.1. Classification (NCBI taxonomy): domain Eukaryota; kingdom Metazoa; phylum Chordata; class Amphibia; order Anura; family Ascaphidae; genus Ascaphus; species Ascaphus truei. The sequence continues at coordinate 27,793,198 of NC_134488.1, forward strand.
ATTCGTAATGTGTGAATTTGTATAATCCTGATTTAACGTATTTTTTTTCCAGGCTCTTCCAAGTGCTTCTAATTTCTATTTAACTGATGCACCAATGGTACCCACACTGGCTGATATTAAATGGATCGCTGCAGATGAAGATGAAACCTATGCAAGAGTCAGGTATTCATTCATTTGTTGTCTGTTGTAACATCCAGTTTTATAGTTGTAATCATAATACGGTTGCTTAAGAATAATCTATTAAATATAATAGTATGTCATTTTATAATATAAGTCAATTACAAATATGTAAAAATTACAATTTGGAATGGTTTGCATTTTTCCCTCGAGGACAAATGTAACGTGACCTGAAACATTTAAGTGCATTTTACTTATTTGCTTTCGAGCACTGTTTGAATGGTATTGAATGCCTCCCATTCCTAAAACATGGGGCGAGAAAAAATGTAGATATTTTGACCTATAAATAGGATTTTGTCGCTGTGCTTAAATTCAGGGGCAGTTCCACTCAGCGGGCACATAAACGTAACACACCAATGTATGCAGCTTCCTTTAAAAGATTGGAATAAACTTAGAGAATCGCACTTCTCTCTGCACTGTAAGGATTTCAGTGTTTTGTGTGAGCGCAGTTGTTTCTGTCTTATCCATCTCTTCTTGTTCTCCAGTTTGGTTTATGACCGTGTCTCTCACACCTCTCAACTCATCCATGACATGTTTTAGGGATATCCAACTAACCCTGCATCCATGTACGGTATAAGTACAATCGTTCATGCTTGGTGTCCACAGGGGAAAGTTCAAAAGCACTGGTCTGTGATAACACGCATGCATTAAATGCAGAAGCTAACCCAAATATCACCCATGTAGTGCAGCATATTGTACCTGAAAATGAACAGTCCTTTTAAAGCAGCAAACCATATAGTCTCTAACTCCATAACTACTCGCACCCTTTCAGTCAGTGTTGCAAACACCTAGGTACTCAGGGGGCCGAAATTATGTCTACTAGGTAACTATATAACTCTTGGGAAAGTTGGTGTGGGCAACTGGTTTTCCTGTATTTTTCCCCAGTGGGCTCCTAAGAATTGGAATCTTGTCCTCCAAGTCTGCTGCCTGCTAGCAAACAGGCCCAACCGCACTATTAGTTTGTACCCGTAGTATCTATATTCACAGTTACTAGCCCTTAACGTCCATCTTTCAAGCTTTCCATCCGAATACGTATAGAAAAACCCACATGGGGGTAATGCTTTTGGTTGTCACTGTGGTCTTTTTCCAGTAATCTGTGGTGGTTAATACATCAAATCTGCTTGGCTAACCTAGAACAGGTCTCTGTGCTGAGGTTGCCATGAGCTTTATATACTATGTTGTTTTAGCAGGTTAACAGGCATCCATTATTAGAATACAGTGCCATAGGTTCATTTTTACATTGAATGCAGCATTGTTTCTTGGGTGTTGGATTAATGGTAGTACACACACTGTCTGGTTGTGATAAGGCTTGGAATAATGGACTGCTGTGGCTGGTACTGTACTCTGCTATTCTGCAGCGTATAGCTGTCTCACATGGCAGAATCCCTTTACATATGTATAAAATGTGTTTTATTTCCTTACGGAATATTCTGCATTAGGAGCGACACAAGACCGCTGAAGCATAAGTGGAGACCGAGCCCTCTTCTGGTTATGCAGAGAAATTCATCAGTCCCCAATCTGAAAATGAAAGAAGAAAAAATGTATTGCTTAAAGAAGACGGGCTTGTCTTTAAACCGATCTGCGGACTTACAGGATGAGCTGAGTCTTCTGCGCAGTCAGATCGCTCGAATCGTTGCTACAGACACCGGTATGAATGCTACTGTAAGACAGCTGAGATCAGAATAAAATCGGTTTAAAGCCCCATAATACAATCGCTCTCCTTTTTTATGCTGCACAGTCAGTTTGCTGCTGTTTTTAGCAATCCTGCCCTGCTTTACATTCTGGAGATGATCAGTTTGCTGGAAATTTGCTAGAGGTATATTTAAGAACATCCACAAAGGTCTAAGTACTTGATCCCACATTTGCACCTGTGAGCTACCCGTGTCAATCAGCACTAATAATCAAAATTGGGTCCAAAAAGGATATTATTTTTATCTCCATGACTGCGGCGAAATGACTGTTTCCTCCCTTTCAAAGAAAGCGATGGAAACTGTTTACAGAAAGTATCAGTACGATCCTAGCAATGGGCGATACGCAGAAGACAAACATTAGGCAGGAATAGAACTCACTGCATTTAATCATGAAGGACTTGGTTGTTATCTTGGCGCATGTTGTATTCTTCTTTTGTTTGATTTTCTTTCCATCCATATAAATGTATTTCACACCTTCCCAATTCAGCAACCTTTGACACCCAGTTAATTTGTGCTAATCCTCTCACCCTTCCACTTGAAGACCCCCTGCAGAGTTTTTCTACTCCTACTTTATCACCTTCCGGTCCATGTTTAATTCTAACTCTGCTGCCACAGCACATTTGAAGAAACCTTTGCGGTTTGGAAAGCTCCGTACACTGTATGTTCATGTAGGAAGATGTCTAATGTTGGTCCCCTAAAAGGTGTCACTATCTACACTATCTACTATCACCATCTACAGAATTATCCATCAATATAAATAGAAGAATCTCACTTGGTACAAGTATGTATCTCTTTATCTATATAGCGCCATCCAGATACAAAGCGCTTCCGAGCAGTAAAACGCGCGACATAATATTATAACACGCAGTCGGAATAAGAATCCCTGACCCTAAGAGCTTACAATCTGTGGGACGTAGGGAGAATTTACAGAGACAGTAAGAGGTGTTCTAGTAAGTGCGTCTGCAAGGGGTCACGGTCGGTGCATATGAGATGTATAGTATCGGCCATCGGGGCTACCCAAATTCTTCGTTAAAGAGGTGTGTTTTGAGAAAGGTGCTAAAGGTGTAGAGAGAGGGTGCCAGTCGGACAAATGGTGTGTGCTCTTTATCTTTTGGAGACGTTGCACATCAGATAAATTAAATATATATTTCTCCCTAATTTTTTATGTTTAAATCTAGTTTGAAGTTTTTATTTTATACAATTTAAAGATACTTTATTTTTCTACTTATACTATTGGGCATTTAAGTGTGCAGCACTAAAAGATCTACTTTCGCCTCTATTTGTACATGTTTATACTTCTTAGATCTTGGTTGGCACTGCCTTAAACTAAAATCTACATCATTTTAGTTGAGCAGGGCTATCCATCCCTATATACAAAAGGGACAGAAGACATCCTTGAGCAGAACGCAAGAGCCGGGCAGGTGTATAGCGAGAAATTAGGGGTGAGCTGTAAGTAGGGGCAGAAGGTGTATATAGCCTTAAAAGTGAGGAGAATTTTGTAAGTGATGAGGCCTTTAATAGGAAGCCAGGAGAGGGATTTCAGCAGGAGAGATGCTGAGACAGATTTAGGAGAGCGTAAAGTGATTCTAGCAGCAGCATTTAGGATAGATTGTAGGGGAGACAGGTGAGAGGCAGGAAGGCCGGACTGTAGAAGGTTACAATAGTCGAGATGAGAGAGAATGAGGCCCTGTGGTCGTTTTTGCAGTAGAGGAACATCGGAAGGGGCGTATCTTTGCAATGTTACAGTGGTAAAAATAACAGGTTTTAGCTATATTGTGAATGTAAGGGAGGAGTTAAATGTGGCCCCTAGGCAGCGTGCTTGAGATACATGAAGCTCATTAGTTATTTTGGTGAGGGCTGTTTCAGTGGAGTGAGCAGTGCGGAATCCAGATTGTAGAGGATCTAGGAGCAAGTAGGATGTAAGAAATGGAGGAAGCGAGAGAATATGAAGCGTCCAAGGAGTTTATAGAGGCAAGAGAGAGAGTGATTAGAGAGAGAGGTCGGGAAAGGTAGTGGAGTAGAAGTAGTTGAAAATATGTGGGGTTTACAGTAGGTGCAAGAGGTTTTGAGCAGATGGGAGGGAATGGGGTCAACGGTGGCAAGTGGTAGAGGGAGAAGAGATCAGCAGCGGGACGTCCTCTTCTGTGACGTAGGAAGGCAGGAGGAGAGTTAGGAATAGGTATAGCATTTGAGGAGGATACAGAGGGGATGTCCTGATTAATGGAATCCAACTTTGTCTTGAAATAGTCAGCAAAGGCCTGAGGTGACATGGAGAAAGAACAGCAGGTAACAAACGGTGGTCTGAGAAGGGAGTCAGACAGAGAAGAGGCGGCATGAGTTATACTTGTGAGTTGTTGATTAGTGACGAAAAGTAGGTTTGTTTAGCCTGGGAGAGGGTAGAGTTGAACTAGGATAAATGTGTAGTGAAGGAATACAGCGACAGCATACACGCATATCCACATACATACGCACGCAAGAATTACATGCACTTTTTTTCTTTGCTTTTGGTTACAGTGGGGTCATACTTGGGTGAAAATGTAATGGTGCTACAGGGTGCATAAGCCTTCATTTTATTTTTTATAAAAACCTATATTCGCTTTTTTTTTTATTTAGAAACCTAAAAGTACATTTCCCTCGTAGGAATAAAGTGTATTAGTACCAGTGACACATTTAGGAGGCTACATCTGGGTGATTGCCACCTTTTTGTGCTAAAATCTGACAGCCATGGGTACTTTTACATTGCTTTATGAAGTTAGTTTTTAAACTAACTAAAATTAGCTGCGACTTGGGAGGGGTTCAATTTCCTCTGGCCCTTTGTCTAATGTTTGTCTAGTGTGATCAACAGGAGTTTTCACAGGCAAGAGTCTTTATTTCCCTTCCCCTCTTATCTCCGATAAGGACAAGGTGCGGTATGGGTAAAGGAAATGCTTGATTGACATACACATTTAGAGCATGCAATTTGTAATTATTAAAGAAATAAAAGCAGGTTAGTCTTTGATTTTAGCACTGTTAGAATCATTTAAAGAAGACCATTAGACTGTTAAATTCTTTATAAAGGGTTTTTAACTTAAAAAAAAAATATTTAAAAATACTTCTTGGTGCCAGATTTTGGTAAGAAAGACACCAATCACCCAGCTGTAACCCCTTAATGGTACATTTGGCTTTTTAGTGCACATTGTTCCTAGGTAGGATTGTCCCTTTTAACATATTAAAATATGCATGCAAATCCTACTACTACTACCACAAATGTTAAAACAAATGCTTGTACGTTTGTCTTTCAGGTTCTACATCTTTGACATCTGATTCTGTCCCTGGAAACGTAGATATGGATGCCTCCCTACCTGACTTTGGGCCATCCTTCCAGTCGAACACATCATTTGTAATTAGTGACATTACAGAAGAGGACGAGTTAGATGTTTCCGAGTACTCATCCGCTTCCCTGGTTGATTCTTCCATCAGTCACCAGCGGCAAATCGAGGCGAACATGTCTGATGATGACGATGACTCTCTCTGTCTTTCTAAGTCCAATAGTTTTGCCGACATGATGGGAATTTTAAAAGATATTCACAGGATGAAGCAGAACAGAGATTGGTATTTAATTCTGTCTATCACTTTGTAACTTTAAAGTCCAGTTTCTAGCTATAGTACTACAGTAGCAGGTAGCGCGATAGACCTGCACACTATAACGTCTATTCCAACGTGGGCCATGTTTTGTTGCTGATTTCTGATGCAATATATATGTGCTCTTTTGGACCCCATTTTTAGTGCAGCTAAAAGTTGCAATGCAGTTCAATCTTTAACAATGCTCCCACTTAGCCAGAACCACATTGATCAGGGCTGAGAGTAAATAAAGTTGTGCGTAAAAAAATAAAGATGGTGAGACTTTTACAGAGCTTTAGAAACCTCACAGGTCTCCTCTATAAAGTATTGCAGGCCACTCTGGTTACAAGGGGGTTAAAGAGCAGCTTAGGTGCGAAGTCGGATCAATTACCAATACCTCTGTATATGTTCTTTAAATAATTATTTCTCATGTTAAAGAGCAGAAAACACGTGTACATTGAGAATTAGTTTGTCCTACTGAATAAAATTAAGTGGATCAACCCTTCTCCAGGACCAAAACCGTTACTAGAATATTGATCATTCTAATTAATCCTCACATGATCCTTAAAGAAGAAACCTATAACGTTTTGAAAGCTCTCTACACTATTTTTATTTCAGGGTAAAAAAAAAAAGTTGGTTCTGTCAAATATATTGCATCTACAATAAATGCATGTTGGGGGTTTTTCACAACCAATAAAACTTTGAACTAATTCTAATCAAATACTATATTCCTAAGAAATATTCATGTAAAAATTGTAAATATTCTATTTAAAAAAAGAAAGAAAAGAAAGCCTGGCATATGCCGACAATACTGCAAGTGTTACAGCTGTAATCTTACCTTGTGTAGTTGTGATCATTTGCTGTCACACGTGCGGGCAACAAAATGCATTGCTGGCAGCAAAGGGTTTCATTAGTCATATACAAAAGCACTGTGGCCTGTATGTACTAAGCAATCTGCGGCTGCTAGAACAGACCTTTTGGCACAGGAAGGCACCATATAGATCATTGGCTTCAGTGCGCTGGGAGAAGTTTTATGGCAGAACTCTGCTTAGTGATTTATTTTTTGGGTGGAATCAAAATGTTATACATTTTGTAATGTTAAATAGCTTTTATGGTGTACAATACCTGAGTGCCTGCGGAGTAGGATTTGGGCTTTGGCTTCTATTAGTTCAGTATCATGTGAAACAACGTTTAGTGCTATTCTAATAAATGGGACTAAAATCTTCTCCAGCGCTGGGAAAAGGCTTCACAGCATATTGAACATAGGCTTTTATGTCCCCAACTTTGGCCTCTATTTAATATGCTATGACGTAGTCTTCCTTGCGTCAGTGAAGTTCTGTGCGCCTCATTTGAAGGGAGCTCCAAGCTTCACCGACACGGAAGATGGCTTTACAGACTTACATAAGGGTCTTTCAGTGACATGTTTAGCTAATACTTGACCAACACGAAGACCTGAGAAGTTGTTTATAAAAGCATCAGCGTAAAATGAATAGCTAAATTCAATCCGCTTTATTTTATCTTGTGTATTTAAGCTATTCGGGGAAATGTTTGAATTTCCCGCAAGTCAAGTTTTTATTCAAAAACCAAAAACCGTTTCAGCGGAAATCAAATTATATGCAAGATCAGAGGAAAGGACACACAGGCATTATACTTGTCTATTTGCAAGCAACATCGATGATGAATAATCATTATTTTAAGTAGTGTTGTCGCTGGCCATTTTATTTGTCTGTTGGAGAAGCGAGATTGATTGGCCACAGACCAATAACTCTGCATTTCCAAACTTTGATCACGTTTGAAGACCTATAACAGTCTTTTGCATAATGGGTTAGAGATGTGCCCCTAGCAAACAATTTCGACAGAAAACATTACATTATACATCAACCACTGAATGTCTTGTTTGGGTTTTCTAACACATTTGATCAAAAGATGAAATTGAAAGAGAAGATATAACAATGGAATAGTCACAAATATTTAATAAAATTGCCCCACCATGTTAACACACCAGGTACTGTACTGTACTGTACAATAGAAATGGGGAATGTTGTACATTTGAATAGATACTATTTATGAAGAAATATTTATACATCATAGATATCATATCATTTATATATGATGTTATACATTTGAAAGTAATTGGAAAAATAGGATGTTTAGAAACTAACAAACCCCTTTCTAACGAGCAGAGCATACTGTGTATATATAATTGGTTTTAAGGCATGTTAAACAAAATAACGTGCAGTGTAAGGGACATAGAATTATTTAGATTTAATTAAATTATATATTGCGATTTCATAATCTGTAAAATCTCTAAAATATGTTTTTGTTTCCTTTCTAGGTCCAACAGAAACCAGTGTTTACTCAAAGAGGAGGACCCTATCAACCGTATATCAGAGGTTTTAAGGCAAAAGTTTGCACTTTGCGATCATGAGGATATTAAAAAGAACATTTAACTGGTCTATCTGAAGAAAAAAGAACAATTAACTGAATTCATTCAATTATATGTTTCATCTAGCAGACTTCAGTGTAGGTCATTTATTTAGTTAAAAAAAATACCTCAACAACAAAAAAAGAAATATATTTTAAAGATATTTTTCTGGGTTGTTGTAATACTTATACTCAAGTTCATTATTCTGATTGTAAAGCAGATGGCAATTCCCCTCTCTTTCTGTTGTAGTACATACGTGTGGGTTTAACTGCTCCTGTTGTCCCAAAGGCTGCCAGTTCAATGGGTGCTTTCTGTATTTCAACATTTGTGTCCTATATATAGGATGCGTTTTTATGCATAGCTGTGTTTATTGTAGGATCGTGTGGAAATAGACTGCAGATTCAGAGCGCCCGTGTGTTTTTGTACATACACATACACAAAACAGTGCTGTCAGTCACCGCTCTGCTCCCCGCCCCATAAATACCCGGCTAAGTACTATGCAATGCATTGTGGGGTGCGATATTGAGAAGCAGAGCGGTAATTGATGGCTCTGCTTCTGAAGGTATTCTGCATCCGTGGGTATTCCTGCACTGGCCACTGGACGAGTGGAGGTAGGTGACATTTCTCCAACCGCGCGTGTGGTGTATATAAATACACACCCATATATGTCTGTGTGTGTATTTATGTATAAACCACTAGAACAGAAAAATAATCCCTATTTGTGGCACAGAATCTCCTACAGTAATGTGAGGTATGAATACGTATTAATAAATACAGCTCAACCCCGTTATAACGCGATCCGTTACAATGCGAATCCGCTTATAACACGATGCAAGCGTAGCTCCCAATTTTTGTATGTATGAATACATTACAACACGATTATTGGTGTCTTAAATACTTTATTGTACAATGCATACACTTGTACATTATTTCTAACGCGATCCGCTTATAACGCGATGTGATTCTTTGGACCCCAAGCACAGCGTTTTAAGGGGGTTGAGCTGTAACTTCTTTACATTAGGTTGAACATATACGTTTTTTCAAACTAAAGAAAACGACGCAATTAAGTTTTTAATTATTCCCATATACTTGGTAGTCCTGAGATCTCTCACTAACCATTAGAGGTACTCTTCTTATATGAGAGTGAGATCTCCGTATCAGGTTACCATGTGGATTACCAAGTACTGTATATGGGGAGTCATTCTGAATTGTTTCCTTTTTTTTAGTGTGAAAATGTTTATTTATATTGGGTAAAAAATAAGTTTATGACTATATATACATAACTCCTTACTGTAGGAGAGATTGTGTGGAACATATAGGGAATTGTCTTCTGTTCTAGTGGTTATATGTAATTACTCCTTGCAGCGCACCTCCCTCTGCCAGCGAGCCTGTAGGCTGACCAAGGGTTTGTGGCTAGTTTGCGTATTAATATACTTGGACATTTTTCTTGCGCGTATATTGTTCTAAGAGGAATTTTAGTGGTGGTTGTGAAGTCCCAAGTAGTGTCACTACTAAGAGACCATAGAGAAGGGGGATAGAAACAGAGCGGCCCCCGCAGGCAGGGCGGATAGGGAAAGGGCACCCCTGCTGCGTGACGATAGAGGGGCTAGCACATGGGTAGCAGCTCTAGCCCTGAAGAGCCACCAATTGGTAAGGTTTTAAGGATATCCCTGTTTCAGCACAGGTGGCTCAATCAATGACTGAGCCACCTGTGCTGAAGCAAGGATATCCTTAAAACCTTACCTGTTGGTGGCCCTTGAGGATTAGAGTTTGCTAGCAGGCTACAGCTGTGCCCAGTGTGATCATAAGGATGAAGTATCGACGAGAAGAAAGCCGTGCTGGAGAACAAAGCTCACAAGTAAAGTTATCGTTTGAGAGGTCCTCCCAATGATGGAACTTCGCCACCAAAATTCCTCTTGGAACCATATAATGTAGAGATCTTCAGATGCTTTAACAGTCACTGATTTAATGCCGGAGTTTGCTAATGTGTCCTGTAGGCCGGTACATTTTTGGAAAGTGTGATGACAAATTCAATAGAACACATGAAAAATACAGGCCTCATTTTTAAATGAAAGATTGAAAACTTGAATGGTTATCTCGTCTCGATATCTTCAATGTATGTGTACTTTTTTTGTCCAAGTCTCCCAATATAACTTGGGTCTTCAGGTCAGGACTACTTTCTCTGTTAATTTTTAGATTGAATGCATTTTATCCATTTTATAATACTAGTGCGAGCTCTTCACATGATTGCTACCTGTACACTGCATATGCCTAACATATTTTATCATCGCATCAAGAAGTATAGAAATAGGAATACGGGATGTTTTTTCACAAGCCAACTAATCAGGTGTGAATGGTTAGAAGCCTCCTCAAACTTCAGAATGTGATGCATCTCGTTATGGTGTAACTGCTCTGACACGTCCCAAATATCAAACATGGCAAAATCGTGGGTCAAGTACCTTGATACACTGATCCAGTAGAAAATTGCCCCAGTTTTGGTCCACGTTCAGACGTACTGAAGAAAGATGAAAGTCAGAGTTTGCACCATGGAAAAAGGAGAGAAAATGTGATTACCATTGATTTCCTTTTCTTCACGTCCAAACAGCAGCATGTTTTCCCACAGTACGTTTTATGGTGGCAATAACGGATAAGTGGAAGCACAGTATTTGATTTCATGCTTTACATGTGAAAATAAACGAGACTCTAATGCAGTTACAATCACCATAAGAGATGGATAAACTCGTCCCATTTTTATATCTCCTCTCTAAAAGTCCTCATTCAATTTCCTTTGAAGCTTCTTCCTTTTACCTGCAGTGGATTTTAGTCCTATTTGTGAACGCTTCACAGCATATTGAATAGGCGTCTAGGAGGCCACGGGCCATGTTTACTAAGAGGGGCTATTCTGTAAGATACCTTAATGACCCATTCACTTTAATGGGCTGTAAGGCCTTATGGAATAGCATCACTTGGTAAATATGGGCCCAAAAAGGGTAAGCCACAGGCGTTGAATAGCCGCGGCTATGAATGGCAAAAATAAATATTGTACGTACCTTTTTTCTATAGCTTTCATGGGCATTAGATTTTACTCGCACTTATTCAGCAACCGCTTTGCAGAATGAAGTGATGTCCACTTTTCTTTTGTATATTAATTGTATAACACAAACTACAGGAAGTTGTGAATTATACAATACAGAGAAACCTCACTAAACAAACAAAGCCAGTTGTTATTTTAACATTAAAAATGGACTCTAGAAAGAAGACCTTCGTTCAAATCTGATACACAAACATTAACATGGAAGAGAAGTCCGTTAAAATGGTATTCCCGCCACTAATAAAATATCTATTCTGCTGGCACAAGTTTATCAGTAATGGAAGATAGTGATATTGGTATGTGGTTGTGCTATAAATTATTTATATTAATGGACTAGTGTTAAGCATATGTTCATTATCTCAGTAGGATCTGGGGCAGCATTAGTAGTCGAGTGAATGGAACAAACCACTGTATACAGTATGTATGTATTTAAAGTAAAACTCCATCTGACAATGCTGCCATGTTAACTTTGTGTGGTTCCAGCAAATGTTGCCATCTTTCTCCACATTAGTGGCTCTCATTGTTTAACGTTAGAGAAGTTTGCTGGGCTAAGATTAGTCGAGGTTTCCAGTGTTTTGGACACCCTCCTACACGATGTAATACATGTTTTAAATGTTTGAAAGGCTACATGCATGAAGTTCTCAGGTGGTCATGATCTGCTGTTTTAAATACAGAAATGTAGGTGTATGATTTAAGTTATGAAGGTACTGTATTCAATGGATTAATGTTTATGGATGTTTACCATCTTACACGTCACCTTTGACTTGTAGGTTTGGGGAAATGATTTGTTGTCGTGTATAATTTTATCTCTTTTTTTATTGCTAGATGATTAATGCAGGAACGGAATGACTGTTACAATATTAAAACTGCATCCTTCACACTGAAGTATTTAGCATTGAATTCATATCTTCCTATTTGGGGGGGGGGGGGATATTTTGTTGCATTTTAACCCCCTTGCTGTGGGATGGCCCTCCTGACAGTGACCGGGTTAAGCTGTCTCCATCATCCTCTCTTCCTCTCTACAGTTAGGTTGACAGTAGAATCCAATAATGCATGCAGTGGTAATATTTAGATGCATGCGGCACTTATTTGGAAAGTCTATCCACACTGGCACGGCATATTTTTGCATAACTAGTTAATGACTTTTTGTCATTGAGCTTAATAGTTGCAAATGCACCCACCCACCTGATATTGTTGCATTTAGCGCTGATGCACCTATGGGTAAGTTATATTTAACTTATTTTTGAATATCTAGATAACAACCTTTTTGTTATTAAGCAAGGCGCTCTTTTAAGTGCGTGCGTGTGTGTTGTCTTTATAGCTCATGTATACACCAGTGTGTTTTTGATTAGGTCAATAAAATGTATTCCAATATAAAGTAAGTCAAACTGTTGTTTTCATGTACAATGCAGCTACACATGTGTGTGTCTCTGTGTATACTGTGGTCTAACTACATTCAGTCATGGGGAAATGCACTGTGCTTGCCTACTTTAATCTTTCCATACCATTATATGAAAGGAACCTACCAGTCCGCATCTCCTTGATCATACCCTCTTCATGCTCTGGTTAAGAGGGAATGGGGGTGCTGCGCTCTCGCATCCCAAAGGGCTGGTAAGAAATGTGTTTACGTCAAACTGTTACATTTAGGAAAATATGCTATGAAACCGTATGAATATCATGTAAAATAAACAGCATTAAAAGCCAAAGTAAAATAAAGTGTCTTGTTTGTGTTGCTGGGTTATCATCTTTACCTAGCAGCCTTCTCTAACCACCAACTAATGCTTGTGCAGACAACTTGTGAGATGTTTTGTTTCATACTTCTGCTGCTTCCTCATATGGTCCTGCGCTTCACATGGCATCTTTTATTTGTTTAAAAATTTTATTTGTTAAAGATTTCTTCAGAATAGGGTGTCTGTCACCTCTTTAAAAACAAAATGTATTTTATTCCTAAAGAATGAACCTATGATGTGAATTAATATAGCTGCTAAGCCCCTCTCAGCAATGATCGAACACTATTCGGTTGCACCAGGATCCATCGCCTTTAGGGGCTCATCCTCCACGCCGCCAGAAAGCTGTTCCAGCACTTCTTTTAGCAGCCGGAATAGTGTTCTAGTATTTCTAAAGGCCGCCCTCCTGCATCCCCTCCCCGGACCCTCCTCCCCGGACCCTACCAGTAGTGTGGGGCCTTACCCGCCGGAGGAGCTCATCCAGCGGGTGCTAACACGTGTTGGGCCCCACCGGAAACTGGTCCCAACTTCTGCAATCACCGCCTGGACAGGCTCCCTCACTGTTGCATAAGGACCCACTCTAAAGGTAGGGCCGGGGGGCTTTTTTTTTTGCCTTGCACCGGGGCCCACCGAGGTCTAGTTTCACCCCTGCCTCTGTGACATTAGTGGACCTAAGAACCTTATCTCAGAAGATGAAGGTAAGATGGTTTTCTGTAAAGAGCCCTTTTAGTATGCTTGGAAAACGGCTCTGTGATGTGGAGAAAGGGACAATAAATGAGTTGCCACAGAGACTGGGCCTTTTTACATGTCAAGCATAAAAAGAAAAACAGGAGCGCTTGTAGTATGCAGCAGATGTAATGATGGACAAGAAATGTACAAACAGCAATAAGAATGTGTTACACTAAAAAAAAAATATATGACAATAAAACTATACTTAATAACCAAAGATAAGTAAGGAACCAAAAAACGTTTGCCTGTGAGGGTGTTGAGAGGAGATGGCCCAATGTAGATGTAAGCCAGGGCTGTCCAATGAAGCAAACGGTAGGTGATCCCCCCCCGATTCACTGGTACTGCACGTGTCCTCATGAACCGATGTTGCTGCCACTATTTCTCCCTGTGCTGCGCTCGTCCCTCAGGTGTTCCCACTCGGGGGTGTCGCGCTGCCGTCTGGGGTTGGGCTGCTGGTATCCTGGCGTCCCGTTGGGGGTCAGCTTCCTCCCTCCTGCCACTCTACGTACTTCCGGTGTCACGGAGCGAGCTACCGGATGCTCGGAATTCTCCTCGCTGCTTCCACCCAGTCTTTCAGGCGAGAGTCCCTGGTGTTTGCAGTCTTTAGCATGACTCTCAGCGGGCTTCTACCCACTGATACATGTGTAGCCATATCTGGTTTTGGCTACTACCCTGCCCTGCTTAACATGTATGTCCTGGTACAGTGCATGCTGTGTTAGGCCCAATCTGGGGTTTGCCCAGCAGTGAGCAGCTCCCTTGAGTGTCAGGGGGGTGGGACAAGGCCTGTGTTCTGCCCAATCCTGGGCTCAGACCTTGGACCCTCCCCCAGGGTACTTAAGGAGCTGCACTGCCTAAATGTAGTCAGTTTGTCTCTCACCTGAGAGGAGAGACTGGTCCCACAGGAGAGATGTGCAAGGCTCTGTCACCTATCCCCTCCCTTAGGGGAGGGGGAGTGAGAACCATACCTCCATCAGGGAGTAGGGGAAGAGCCAGGACCGACCTTTTGGGGCCCATGCCTGGGGGTTGAGTCCAGGGACCATCGTAAGGCTGGAGACCCAGTGCCAGTGTATGCAGTTGCTGACTGTTTGCTGAGAGAATAAAGCTGTTCCTGTTATAAGATATACTACTGCCTGAGTCTGCAGTCTATCAGGGGGAGTATCAAAGGGTTCTCCCGCAGGGATTACCTCCAGCACTTCTGGAGCCTGCGAGAGATGGAGGTGCTGAACCACGAGTGAGATAGAATCAGCCATCACCCCTAAAGCCTGTCCTGTCTTCCCCAACAACAACGGCGGAACCGCAGAAATTCTGTCAGCCAACAGTTCCTCTGCACTATGCACCTGGTAACAGGAATCGGGGTGGGGAAACAGCGTTACACATGTATTTATTTATTTTATGTAAATACAACTAGGAGAAGAAAAAAAAGGTTGGTAATTACCATAACCCTTTGCGTTCCCCAAGAAGTAACTTACATCATGGGTTCTGAAACCACGTCCCCCCCTGAAAAAAATTCTTGTTGCTTGTCTGAACTACTGTATATCTGTCTCCCCCTCCACAAGATACGCAGCACTGCAGGTTGCATCTTAGTTATAGGTTTGAAGCAGGGGGTCTCCAGATCTGAACTGCATTCATTTAATCTCCAAGGACCACCTTGCTTCCCACCTCCGTAGGGGGTGCGGTATCTCGTTCATGTTTAAATGTTCCTCGCAACGCGGGCCAATAGGAAGCCGCACAAGGGATGACGTCAGCTTGGTGACTTTAGTAAATAAACCCTACTAAGTATTACATATAGCCTGTCACAAAAAAAATAGTTGTAGCCATGTGTAAAATTGGTGTACATATCTCTTTCTCATGCTGGCAGTAAATCTGGTAAGTATGCAGGATTGCCAGTAGTCATCATGGAGGTTTGCCCTCACACCCTGGTGAGGTGTCATATGTCCCATAGGAAGTGACAACATGCTGTGTGTCCACGGTTAGTGACATCAGAGATGTGCCTGTTCCTAGGTGATATAAGACACAGCACTGCCTAAAGTTAGTTGAGTCCTGTTGGGGTTTTGACTCTGTTCAGGAGAGTCGTGTGGAGGTCTGCAACAATGTTGCAGAGGCTGATGCAAGAGCTGTGACTGTGTGCAGTTTAGAGAGACAGAGAAGCTGGTGAATCTTCCTTAGGGGAGAGGTGGAAGCAACTCCATTAGAAAAGGAGGAACCTTTAAAAGGGAAGCAACTCCATTAGAAAAGGAGGAACCTTTCAAAGGGAAGCAGTGGCTAAGCTGATAGCTGTGAGGGGCAGCTAGCCCACATCCCTCAATAAAGATGACCCTGTTGAAATATACTCTTGTGTGTAAGTGTGGAGTAATTGCACAGAGAGAAGCACCACAGAGGAGTTCCTCACCAGGACCATCCACATGCTCAAGCTGGGATCCTGATAAGGTGGAGGCGCTGCACTGGATCTAGGTAGGACTCAAGCCCACTACCTCAGCTGCCTGTCTGGGTTGGCAAATCCCCACACACCATCATGCGGGAGACTCAGGAGTTCTGTTGCCAACAGGTGCACCACCAGACATCACACTGTAATGGGGACTGGTTAGACCACAGGGGCCAATATGAGATTGGGTGGGTCAGGCCGGTCCAGAAAACCCGTTACATTTGGAGGCGCTGCTGAGATAGACCTGTCAACAGGACAGGCTTTTGCTAGGTCACTTGGAAACAGGGAGAGTGTCTGCTGCCACTTTGTGCTGCGTTGGGACGGACCTAGGGATAGTCAGGGGGCTGATGGTGTATTGTCAGTTCGCAAGGACGACCTAGGGGCCTGAAAGGAGTTGGGGGTTTGGAGCCGGGCTATAGCTGTCCTAGTCACCTTGAGGTAGTGCTAGTTGGTAGGATGCCAGAAGGGATAGCCTGTTAACGTGGTCAGGAATCCTGGAGAGGGTCTGCGCTAGGCTAACCAAGATAGGTAGACGCCCCAGTACTGCATGGAAGCCCCAGAGTACTCTAGCCCATTCCAGACCACTTACCGTAGGAAGCACAGACTGGGAGGAAGGAGATACAGCAGACACTGAGAGAGTGAGCCTAGCCTGAGGTAGTGCATACACGAGTCCAGCCTACATTAGGTACACAAGGTGGTGCATCAGGGCAATCTTTATTGTACCGGTGTGGTGGCTGCCCCGCAGAGAGGAGCCCCATGTACGATAACTACTACGAGGGAATGCCGAGTTAACCAGGAGCAGCCGGGCAGAGAGGGCCATTATTGCCAAATACAAGGCGTCCCACGGGTTGGAGTACCCGTATGTCCCTGAACCCCTCATGGAGGAGAATAGGGATAGGTGGCTACGGGAAACCATTGGAATGTATATGGTTAATAAGGGGGGTGCCATCACGGGCAGTGAGGCAGAGGATAGGGGATATGGCACTGATGAGGAGGAAGGATCAGGGGAAGAAGATTGGGATCCTGGCGGGTTACATGAGAAGTGTCACCCAGAGGGTTACAGCATTGCTGCCTTAAACCCAGTGGACCATGCTGTGCGTAGGCCACCGTAAGAGGGTATGGTAGTACCAGTAATGGATACTCCATCAGGGAGTAATCCTGGTTGTTATCATCTAAAGTTAGGATGTATCTGTTATATGTTATGATGAAAAGATATGTACTGTAATGTGTATTGTTGTGTTTTGCAGTGCTACCTGAAGGAAGGTTCTGCAAATTTAGATCCCAGCCGGGTCGTTGGGTTCCACCAGGGGGAGAATGTAGCCATGTGTAAAATTGGTGTACATATCTCTTTCTCATGCTGGCAGTAAACCTGGTAAGTATGCAGGATTGCCAGTAGTCATCATGGAGGTTTGCCCTCACACCCTGGTGAGGTGTCATATGTCCCATAGGAAGTGACAACATGCTGTGTGTCCACGGTTAGTGACATCAGAGATGTGCCTGTTCCTAGGTGATATAAGACACAGCACTGTCTAAAGTTAGTTGAGTCCTGTTGGGGTTTTGACTCTGTTCAGGAGAGTCGTGTGGATGTCTGCAACAATGTTGCAGAGGCTGATGCAAGAGCTGTGACTGTGTGCAGTTTAGAGAGACAGAGAAGCTGGTGAATCTTCCTTAGGGGAGAGGTGGAAGCAACTCCATTAGAAAAGGAGGAACCTTTCAAAGGGAAGCACTAAAGACTATGAGTGGCTAAGCTGATAGCTGTGAGGGGCAGCTAGCCCACATCCCTCAATAAAGATGACCCTGTTGAAATATACTCTCGTGTGTAAGTGTGGAGTAATTGCACAGAGAGAAGCACCACAGAGGAGTTCCTCACCAGGACCATCCACAAGCTCAAGCTGGGATCCTGATGAGGTGGAGGCGCTGCACTGGATCTAGGTAGGACTCAAGCCCACTACCTCAGCTGCCTGTCTGGGTTGGCAAATCCCCACACACCATCATGCGGGAGACTCAGGAGTCCTGTTGCCAACAGGTGCACCACCAGACATCACACTGTAATGGGGACTGGTTAGACCACAGGGGCCAATATGAGATTGGGTGGGTCAGGCCGGTCCAGAAAACCCGTTACATAGTCATAAGATATTTTTCAAGAGTTGTTTAATAAAAGTCACATTTTATTTAGACTTTGGAGCACTCTACACTCAGATTTAAGAATCAAAGATGGTGCCGCTGAGCGCAAGGGAGCACAGAACAATAACCAGGGAAGGTGAGAGGCAGGCTGCAGGAGCTGAAGGGAACTACGGAGCTTGAAAATAAAATGGACATTTCCTTACAAAAATAGAAAATCATGACAACGACGCAGATAACGCGAGAAATGTCCCCGCTAACACAAAATAAAAACGCGCACATGCAATGTCAGTTTGTACAACGAATTCCTTTGGTTGGATCTCACTTCTTGGTTTTTGTCATCTCATTTGCCTTTTTTATCTAATATTTCACAATGACCATTGCATTGCAGGGACAATGCATGGGATTGAGGGAATGTCGTGAAAGCATTGAAGCAGGGGGTCCCCGGAATAGAAACCCCGTTCATTTGAGCTTCGGGGACCCTTTGCTTCTGGAGATACAGACCTCCGTAGGGGGCGCCGGTAGCTGCTCCGCTCGCCTAATGTTCCTCGTCACGCGGGCCAATAGGAAGCCGCACAAGGGATGACGTCAGCTTGGTGACCAATGAATGGCAGTGTTTCAAAGCTCCCGCGGGGCCTGCCCACCAATAGGAAGGCGTGTGACATCATCAGGTTTGGCTTCCTATTGAGCCATGTGACACAGGGGCTTTAAACTGCAGAGAGATTCCGATGCCCCCCTACGGAGGTCTGTATCTCCGGAAGCAGGGGGTTTCCGGAGCTGAAATGAACGAGGTTCGGCTGCGGCGATCCCCTGCCCCAATCCTGGGTAACAAAAATAAATAAATAAAAAGTTGCCAAAAAAAAAAAAAAATCACTTGGCTCCTTTTAAAGGCAGAAAATAGAAAAATATTACACATTTTCCAGCAAATTATCGGGGCGTCTTTCTCAGAAATACAATGAGTTGGCAATTGGGTTCTTATGTGCCAACCTGCAAGAGTGTATAACAATATTATCTTTCCTTATATAGAGGTGCACGGTACGCAGCACTGTGCATAGAATTGTGAAGGCCCCACCGCTGCCCGGAGAGCTTATAGGCTGTCACCGGGTTTTAACCAGCTCACGCGTGACCAGGGTTGAAGGCTAACCCGGAGACTTTTTGCAATACACCTGTTTACATTTATTTATATATTTATTTCTCCTACCTGTGGCATCTCTTGGCATCTTATCCCCCCCCCCCTGCGAGGCGCATGCAGCATGGCTTCCGCGATGTCAAGTTGCCACAACGGGGCGCCGAGGCATCGCGCGACGCCCCGTTGTCGTGGCAACGGAGCGCGCGAGTGGCGCCGCGACTTCACGTAGCGTCTTAGTGACATGGCAACCGGCGTCACGTAGCTCCCCGTTGGCAAGGCAACGCGGCGTCATTAGACGTCGCGCAGCCTTGCCGACAGGACGTGCAGTGGGAGATGCCGCCGGCCGGAGATTTTCCAGGTGAACCCATGGCTCGGAGATAAGTGCCCAAAAACCCGTAGTCTCTGGGTGAAACCCGGAGCTGTGGCAGCCCTGCGTGTGACAAAACAAGCGACGTTACCTTCTGTGCTGCTCGTACGCTCTGTTTTTTTCCACGTTTCCAATTACAGCAGGACGCAAGAGAATTAGATTCTTCAATGAACATTCCATATTTACATTCAATTACTGGCAGGATAAATTAGTGCATGTAATGCATTGCTCAGGGACATTGCACAATGCTTCAGCCCCCCTGAGAATAATCAGGAGGAATGAGAAAGTATGGTTTGGATCACACTATAATTTTCCTAATTACATTAGTCTTATTTGAACCATACTTGTGATCCCGAGTGAGAGTCTGCTAGGGGCCCAAAAGATGATTAAAACGTATGTTTTGTACAAAATATATATATACCCAGGCACTCCGAAATGTAATGAAATATTTGCGGTTTATTCAGTTACATTGGTACATGCATCCAACCAACGTTTCGGGCCATACTGGTCTTCATCAGGAGACCCTAACCTTAAAAGTTCAAAACCCTGATGTAGTTGTGTTCAGGGAACAGCTGTTTGGAAAGGCGCTGAACTGACTTGGGAGGGGGGTTTGATTTCCTCTGGCTGCTCCCATTTGTGTGATATCGTAGTCTGTTCAACAAGAGTTTGCACAGGCACAGCCCCATCTACCCTTCTTCCTTGTCTTTATTGGACACAGTGGGCTAAGGGGAAAGAAAACACTTGATTGACAAACACTCCCCCATTCAGATGCCTTGAAGAAATGCAACTGTAATGAATTTCCAGAAAGGAAGGGGGGGGGGAGGAGAACAACATGTTTAATCTTTGCTTTTACCACAGTTGCATTTGTTTAAGGGTGCCAAATTAATTGGGTTGTTTACAAAAGGTTGTTATTGGCTGGCTACATGGTATTGCCCCTTTAATGGATGAGGCTACAGCCTTTCATTACAGAACTCTATAGCTGAAATACGACTCTGTTATCAGGACCTACACGTGGGACTCAGGAGGCGCCATCAGCTCTCTACTAATGTAGACGTGGCCGTGTCCTATAGAGCAGGGACCTGCTGTCAGACTTCCCTTTCAAGAAGTGTTTATAAAGGAAGGAAATAGACTGTTTCATGAGTCATTAATAGATTACATCAGTGGTACCCGACCTGTGGAATACCGCTGGCTATATACTGTCAATACGGCTACAGCCGGCTTAGTTATTCCTAGTGATAACACAACATATCCCAGTATGCGTGTGAATATCACAGAGTTTCCGTAGCATTTAATGGCTGTGATGCCGCAGAATAACTCAACATATGGCCCAATATCCCAGGGAACAAGGAGGATGAGCACATCTGTATACAGACAGACAGAGATGCAGACTAACAGATAGATAGATTAGATAGATAGACAGACAGATGATAGGTAATAGATAGATAACACATACTAGATGGATTGATGATTGATCGATGACAGATAATAGATGGATAGATAGTAGATAGATAAGACATGATAGATAGATAGAGATAAAAGATATAGACCGCTATATCACACTAAACCCCGATGTGAGGAATGATAAAATGCTCAGCAAATATAAATACCCCGTGTGAGCACATTCACATGTCTCAGACAGGTCTGCAACCCTGCTTTCCCCCATTATCTTTTAGCTTGCAATACTTCCACTGCAGCTAGGGATTCTGGGAAATGACATGCAAATGAGCACACAGTGAGTCACTGTTTACTTCTTATCCATTTTAACATGGACCCCCTAAAGCTTATGCCTGCCGCATGTGTGCCTGCCTCAGCAAATGTGCTCAATAAGCATTTGCCATACATTCAGTTTCTATCCACCAGGGGGTATCATAAACCTTTGTTAATCTATCTGTGTGATATCTTTCTTTATCTTTATACTATACTAGCTGAGAGCCCCGGCGTTGCCCGATGTTTGTGGTGTGGGGGTGGCATTTGCGTGGGGAGTGGTCCACGCGGGCCATGGCGGTGTGCGGTGGTACTGCTGCTGTGGCTGTACTGATGGTGATTGTATCGGTGTGCTGATTTGGGAGGGTTTGGTGCTGATGTGGGTGTGCGGATGTGGGGGTGCCGATGGGGGAGGTGCAAAGGTGGCGATGTGTGGGTGCTGATGGTGTTGATGGGGGCTGGGAATGGCGGGGAGCCGAGAATGCCAGTGTGCTGGGTGGGCATGGGATACCGGTGTGCTGATGTGGTGGTGCTGGGGATAGTGTGTGTGTGTGTGTGTGTGTGTGTGTATACATTGTATGTGTATGTGTGTGTGTGTGTATACATGTGTGTGTGTGTGTATGTGTACGTGTGTGTATACATGTGTGTGTATACATGTGTGTGTGTATACACGTGTGTGTGTGTATACACATGTGTGTGTATACACATGTGTGTGTGTATACACATGTGTGTGTGTGTATACAGGTGTGTGTATACACATGTGTGTATACACGTGTGTGTATATACATTGTGTGTATGTATATATTGTGTGTATGTATATATTGTGTGTATGTATACATGTGTGTGTGTATATACACGTGTATACATGTTTGTGTGTATACAGTACATTGTATGTGTGTGTGCGTGTGTATAAGTGTGTGTGTGTATACGTGTGTGTGTGTGTGTGTGTGTGCGTATAAGTGTGTGTATGTGTGTATAAGTGTGTGTGTGTGTGTGTGTGTATACGTGTGTGTGTACGTGTGTGTGTACATTTGTGTGTGTGTGTATACATGTTTGTGTGTATACATGTTTGTGTATACATGTTTGTGTGTATACATGTTTGTGTGTATACATGTTTGTGTGTGTATACACGTGTGTGTGTGTGTATACATGTGTGTGTGTATACATGTGTGTATGTGTGTATACACGTCTGTGTGTATACACGTGTGTGTGTATACACGTGTGTGTGTGTATACATGTGTGTGTGTGTGTGTGTATACACGTGTGTGTATACACGTGTGTGTGTGTATACACGTGTGTGTGTATACACGTGTGTGTGTGTATACACGTCTGTGTGTATACACGTGTGTGTGTGTATACACGTGTGTGTGTGTATACATGTGTGTGTGTGTATACATGTGTGTGTGTGTATACGTGTGTGTGTATACATGTGTGTGTGTGTTTATACGTGTGTGTGTGTGTGTATACGTGTATGTGTGTGTATACATGTGTGTGTGTGTATACATGTGTGTGTGTGTATACGTGTGTGTGTGGTATACATGTGTGTGTGTGTTTATATGTGTGTGTGTGTGTATACGTGTGTGTGTGTGTATACGTGTGTGTGTGTATATATGTGTGTGTGTATACATTATGTGTGTGTATACCTGTGTGTGTATACGTGTGAGTGTATACGTGTGTGAGTGTATACGTGTGTGTGTATGTCTCCATGTGTGTGTGTATGTCTCCATGTGTGTGTGTACGTGTCTACGTGTACATGTGTGTGTGTGTCTATGTGTACATGTGTGTGTGTACGTGTACATGTGTGTGTCTACGTGTAAATGTGTGTGTGTGTACGTGTGTGTGTGTCTACGTGTGTGTGTGTGTGTGTCTGTGTTTGTGTATACGTGTGTGTGTTTCTGTATATGTGTGTGTGTATACGTGTGTGTGTCTACGTGTGTGTGTGTGTCTACGTGTGTGTGTGTGTCTACGTGTGTGTGTCTACGTGTGTGTGTGTATGTGTGTGTGTGTGTGTGTGTCTACGTGTGTGTGTGTGTCTACGTGTGTGTGTGTGTCTACGTGTGTGTGTGTCTACATGTGTGTGTGTGGGGGGGGGGGTGGGGGGAAGGGGGGGAGGTGGTGAGAAGGGGGGGAGGTGGTGGGAAGGGGGGGAGAGGTGGTGGGAAGGGGGGGGGAGGTGGTAGGAAGGGGGGGGAGGTGGTGGGAAGGGGGGGGAGGTGGTGCGAAGGGGGGGGAGGTGGTGGGAAGGTGGGAAGGGGGGGAGGTGGTGGGAAGGTGGGAAGGGGGGGGAGGTGGTGGGAAGGGGGGGGAGGTGGTGGGAAGGTGGGAAGGGGGGGGGGTGGTGGGAAGGTGGGAAGGGGGGGGGGTGGTGGGAAGGTGGGAAGGGGGGGCGAGGTGGTGGGAAGGTGGGGGGAGGTGGTGGGAGGTTGTAAGGGGGGAGTGAAGGGAAGGTGAAGGGGGGGTGAAGGTGGGGGTGGAGGGGAGGTGAAGGGGGGTGGTGGAGGGGAGGTGAAGGGGGGTGGAGGGGGGGTGAAGGGGAGGTGAAGGGGGGGTGGAGGGGGGGTGGAGGGGAGGTGAAGGGGGGGTGGGTGGAGGGGAGGTGAAGGGGGGGTGGGTGGAGGAGAGGTGAAGGGGGGGTGGAGGGAGGGTGAAGGGGGGGGTGGAGGGGGGGTGAAGGGGGGGTAGAGGGAGGTGGAGGTGGAAGGGAGGGGAAGTGGAGTGAGGTGAAGGGGGGTGAGGGGAGGTGAAGGCCGCTCCCTCAGCCGTCCGGCAGCTCCCTCAGCCATCCAGCAGCTCCCACGTGGATGTGAGGCGGGAGGCAGCTTGTTGTGGCCGCTCCCCCGCTGTGTCCCGGGCGCTCGCTCCCCCGCTGACTGTAGCGGCGCCGGGGGGGGGGGGGATGGAGGGGAGGTGAAGGGGGGTGAGGGGAGGTGAAGGGGGGTGAGGGGAGGTGAAGGGGGGTGAGGGGAGGTGAAGGGGGGTGAGGGGAGGTGAAGGGGGTGGAGGGGAGGTGAAGGTGGGTGAGGGGTGGGTGAAGGGAGGTGAAGGCCGCTCACTCACCCGTCCGGCAGCTCCCTCAGCCGTCCGGAAGCTCCCACGTGGATGTGAGGCGGGAGGCAGCTTGTTGTGGCCGCTCCCCCGCTGTGTCCCGGGCGCTCGCTCCCCCGCTGACTGTAGCGGCGCCGGGGGGGGGGGGGGGGGGATGGAGGGGAGGTGAAGGGGGGGTGAGGGGAGGTGAAGGGGGGTGAAGGGGGGTGAGGGGAGGTGAAGGGGGGTGAGGGGAGGTGAAGGGGGTGGAGGGGAGGTGAAGGTGGGTGAAGGGGTGGGTGAAGGGAGGTGAAGGCCGCTCACTCACCCGTCCGGCAGCTCCCTCAGCCGTCCGGCCGCTCCCACGTGGATGTGAGGCGGGAGGCAGCTTGTTGTGGCCGCTCCCCCGCTGTGTCCCGGGCGCTCGCTCCCCCGCTGACTGTAGCGGCGCCGGGGGGGGGGGGGGGTGGAGCTGAAAGCGCGGGAGACACGGGGAGAGGAGGAGGTGCGCGCAGGTGTGGAGGCTGATGTTCGGGGAGGAAGAGGCGGAGGCTCCGGGACCGGCGGGTATGTGAGCCCCACCCCCCGGGTTATACATGCTGCTAATGTACACACACCCCCCCCCTAGTGTGTGTGTGTGTGTGTGTGTGTGTGTGTGTGTGTGTGTGTGTGTGTGTGTGTGTGTGTGTGTGTGTGTGTGTGTGTGTGTGTGTGTGTGTGACACTGTGTGTGTGTGTGTGTGTGTGTCCCTGTGTGTGTGTGTGTGTGTGTCCCTGTGTGTGTGTTTGTGTCCCTGTGTGTGTGTTTGTGTCCCTGTGTGTGTGTGTGTGTGTGTGTGTGACACTGTGTGTGTGTGTGTCCCTGTGTGTGTGTGTTCCTGTGTGTGTCCCTGTGTGTGTGTTTGTGTCCCTGTGTGTCCTTTGGCCCGTCACTCCGCCTCAGGCCAATGAGAGGTGTGCGGGGGCGGCCCAAGGGACCAATGAGATTTCCCCTAGGGACACCGGACATCCAGCAGGCAGGCAGGCAGGCAGGCAGGCAGGCAGGCATACAGTGCTTTCACTAATATAGTATAAGATACCTCACTGAATGGCTCAAAAATACATGAATTGTATGACAATAAGCATGAACCAAGTAATAGAGCGCTGGGTAATATAAAACTCTTACCAAGAATCTCTCCACCCCAAAGAAGGAGAAACAGCAAATGAAACAAATGAAGATTGCAAAGTTAAATGTCTTTAAAGCTGCAGACCATACAATATCCTACACGTGTATTTTTTTTAATAAATCAGTTCTGTACTATGAGAAAATACTTGTAGTAATGTTTTCAAAATCCACTCTGATAGACATTTGTAATGTATTATAAAATAACAAACATTTTTTTGTTTCTAGAGCAACCATTCACAAAGTCACATCCCCTTCCTCTTCTGAAACAGGCTCTAGCACACCCAATTTTGAGCCTTGCCCTCTCTCTAGCAGTGCACCAATTGTATTTAGAGACTGCCTGGTCACATGATCTCCACCATAAAACTTTGCATCTTTGGCCCTCTTCTGCTGCACTGACCACCATCTAGTAACACCCCGTGCCGAATCTTCACCGATCGATCACAGGAGAACGGATCAATCGGCAACTTAGCTAATTACTTATCATTGTGTGGATTGTATTGATGCACATATTAAAGGGATTTTTAACAGCAGCTTGGATTGCTGCTTTAAGGTAATTCTATGAGTGAATTTACCTAGAAGATGGAAATGAATTGTTTATTTTGGCATTGCCTTCTATCCTAAGGTGAAGCCAAACAAGAACTTGAAGTCAATGGACGTCTCAGTAGTGGAAATCGTGACGCTAGAGTTGCCCACTTCACGTATTGCCTTGCATGAACATATGTACTATAAATACAGTGATACTGTTACATATGTACTAGTGTTTAACACTATTCACATGGTGTATGAATGTATGGGGCATAAGGACACATCAGACTTTCTTTTTACTTACGCCCACACTAGCTAATGTGTGATTACACAAACATCAGAATGTAACCTCACCAAAATATACAAAGAACACAAGCTCATCTGTGAAGCAAGTCCAGGCTGCCGCCTCGTTCCCAGCAGTCTGGGGATGAATGCATATTTGGCTGTGGCTCTTCTTGCAAGGTGAGACTTGTATCATGGAATACTGTGTGTGACAGCAGAGAGATACTGTATACACGTTTCCCCTTTCTTGTATTTATGCTTACACGTGCAATTGGTTTTATATCCATTAATTTCGTGCAGGGGTCTCAAAACTCAGTCCTCAAGGTGCACCAACAGGCCAGGTTTTATGGATATCCCTGCTACAGCACAGGTGGCTCAAGCAGTGGCTCAGTCAAAGACTGACCACTGCTTGAGCCACCTGTGCTGAAGCAGGAATATCCATAAAATCTGGCCTGTTGGTGGTCCTTGAGGACTGAGTTTGAGACCCCTGGTTTAGTGTATCATTTAAATAATTTTACATGAACCTCTGTACTGCGGGAGTGGCCTGGCAGTATGTGCTGCCGGTATCTCTGTGGAGTTTAAATGTCCAGGTCATGTGGGCTAATAGGAAGCCGCAATGGATGACGTCAAAGCATCCTATTGGTCAGCGTGACGCGGGACATTTAAACACTGCCATTTTGTTAGGCACACAAGTTCCCTGGCACAGATACCAGCACCCCTACGGAGGTAAGTATATATGGAAGTAGGGTTTACACAGAGCTGAAATGACTGGGGTTCCGCTCCAGAGACCCCCTGCTTCAATCCTATAACAAAAAAACACAAGCAAGGCAACCTAGCTGCTGCTTTAACTACTTATGAGCATATAGGCACATTATTCTGCCATAAAACACCTTCTGGCACTGGAACATACTTTACCTGGAATAATGTCGATTTTGGCTTCCAACTCATCTCAAATAGAATGAAAATCTAAGATCCATTGATAGACATTTTTCATGCTACAGACCCCATTCAATATACTGTGGACTCTTCTTTCTCTTGCTTAACTGAAACCCAAAACATCCTGTGGAAATGGAAGAGGGTTTCACAGCATATTTTGAATGAGATGTATAAGGATTATCAGTACAGTATACAGTAGCTCTATCCATGGCTCAGAGTGTGTATAGGGATTGGGTGGATGCTCAAGTGCTTGGTCCCACACTGATGTTTAAGTAATCAGGGAAGTGACAATACATGGGGACTATAATCCACAGTTAGTGATCCAATGACAGTCTTTCAACCTATATTAAGGCTCTATTGCATCCTGAGGGTGGAGAGTGGTGTAGCAATACCTTCCCCTCCTCCTTGGGATGGCCCTTAGGTAAATAATAAAGTACTCACTCTAGGTCCCTAGCATGCAGCCGTTTCCAAGATCCAGAGATATCCACAAAAAACTTTGCGTAGTGCACAGCAAACAGAGAGACAGGTCTTGGAAAATGAAAATTACTTTATTGGAACTGCATTAAAAAAATGGAGGGTGCAACAGTATTGTATTGTATGTCTTTATTTATATAGCGCCAAAAGTGTACTCAGCGCTTCACAAAGAATACAGTACAGGGAATTAAAATAATACAATAAGTGCAGCAAAATTAGACAATAGGAAAGGAAATCCCTGCCCCAAAGAGCTTACAATCTAAGGTTTGAGGGGAATTTACAGAGACAACAGGTGAGGGAATAAGTGCTGTAGATGGCTGTGCTTGGCCACAATGGGTGGTAGGAGTGGCTGAGTGTGGGACAGGAGCCATGAGTGCAGGCTATTGGGATGCTTGATTTGTGGAGCAAGTTTTAAGGTTAGTCAGTATTAAATGAAAAGGTGTTGCACCCTCCGTTTTTTTAAATGCAGCTCCAATAAAGTCATTTTTTGTTGCTGTGCGCTATGCAGCGTATTTTTGTGGCTATCCATGGCTCAGCAAGGTGAAGTTAGAGGCGCCTTGTACACATAAAATCCCCGATTAAATATGCTGCAAGAATGTCATTCTGCATAATCTGTTACATGTCTGTTCGTACATTTTCTGGAATGAATAGAAAGCAAAATTAACAATACTCATCATCACTAGCTTCATAATTCATGATGACTACCTAATGAATGCCCTTTCAATACATATAAGTAGGAAAGTGGAGAATAGAATATGCTCAACACTGTCATCAAGTAAAATGTGATACAAACCACACAGAAAATGTTCTTTAAAGATATCCATGACACTTATCTAATTAAAAGAAAAGAATGAACAACAATAAAATACCTAATGTAAAGGGTAAACCAGAATGTTTTCCCAACCAAGATTCACATGGGCGAGAAGCCAGCGCTTGGTCTACCGAGAGGATTGAATTAATGTAATCTGAATTCATTCAAATGAATACACTCTATGATTGTGATAACACATGTTTGAATTGTTGCTGCGTTATTTTGAGTACCATGTCAAATATCTTCATTATCTCTTTAAACTCATAAACAGAGCTGCAGCATTGTGGAAAAATAAAGAAATCTGCCAAAAAAATCATCCTAATGTTCTTTGGAAAACATTACTAAATGACCTTCCACTAATTCAGCAACGCAACGTGACTCATTCCCACCTTCATGTGAACAAGTCCACAAAGGCGATGCATCAAATAGCTTGTTCGCTAGCACTGGAACAAAGAGAAATGTGCTTGTGAGGACATATTGTATTACCTGCTGTACCTCTGATATGGTTAGAACAGGAGTGTCCAGCTCCAGGCCTCAAGGCCACAGGGCCCGTTTTTAAGGATATTCCTGCTTCCGTACAGGTGGCTCAATCAATGGCTCAGACCTGTGCTGAAGCAGGGTTATCCCTAATACCTGGTTTGTTGGTGAACCTTGAGGTCTGGAGTTGGCCACCCCCTGGTGTAGTTCTTCCATTTCACCACTCCCGACTTGCTTTCCTCATGTTTATCTGTTAAAGCAGCAATCTATGCTGCTGTTTCCCCCCCCCCCCCCAATATATAGTTTTACATTGTTTGAACAAGGTGGTTCCCCCGAAGCTGGACCACGGTACTCTGAGGTGCTGGAATACCCGATTCATGAGAATTTGAAATCTGCTAAACAAAGAAATGAGGAGACACAATACGGCCTCTGGCCATCAATATAAAGCTGTAACGTCATTGTGTGGCATTTTATTGTATGACCCTGCGCCATCTTGTTTTTCCCCCCAATCCACTGGCGCGCAACAAAAAACAAAGAGTTTGGGGTACTGAGGTTCAGCTCCAAGGGACCGCCTTCACTTTCCTATTTCAGACTTAATCGTGAAATCCTTTTCAAGGTTTCCATGTAGGAGAAATGACTCCAGATGCACGTCACTTTCCGGAATGCACATTTAATAATACACTTTTACTCCTATGTGTCAGTAAGGCTGAGCTTATACTGTGTGCGATGGTTGTTGCACGCGCACGCGCACAGTACAAATTGCAGGATCCCTTGAGACCGCCCCTAACGCGTGCGTGTGCACGACGGAGCGCGATGGCGCGACCGGGTTTTTGAAAAGACAAAAAATGTGTCTTTTCAAACGACGGCCGCGTCACGTGAGCGGTTCAGCCAATGACGGCGAACCAGCTCCGTGATGTCATAGCCACGC
Source organism: Ascaphus truei (assembly GCF_040206685.1). Taxonomy (NCBI): domain Eukaryota; kingdom Metazoa; phylum Chordata; class Amphibia; order Anura; family Ascaphidae; genus Ascaphus; species Ascaphus truei. The sequence goes on from NC_134488.1 coordinate 27,823,002, forward strand.
CACCCCATCTCCTGAAACACTATGGGCAGACATCGCTTCAGGGTCGGGCGCGCGCCAGCCCTTTTCTCAGCCTAAGTGTCCCACTATGCCACTCACATTGTAAGCTCCCGCTGCCTTACAGTATGTTGTCATTTACTTGTTGCTCTTATCCTCCTGTGTGTACTTTATTGTCGCTATAGCAATACAATCATACATACATACAAATATTGATATCAATATTTTGTTCGGCTTCCATTAAAAATGGCTCCCATAGTGATTTTCTGGATGCCTTGTTATACTGTAAATCAGCTCTTACGGGCGGCTATCACTTTGGAATTTTTGCTACGTTCTTATTTCCGTTAGGTAGAAATCTTACTGTCCCCAAAGAAATGCTGTCTGCATATTTTGTGCTATTTGTTATTATCCTTGAGCCAGGATTGGTTTTCGCTGCTACACATGCAAAGATAATGAGAATACCCTAGGAAACAATAATTAAACATGGAAAATGTGTTGTGTAGTTAAGAGATTTCACTATACGACTGCATGAGCTGCTAAGTAGTGAAGCCATTCCCTTTATATTAATACAGGCATACCCCGCATTAACGTACACAATGGGACCGGAGCATGTATGTAAAGCGAAAATGTACTTAAAGTGAAGCACTACCTTTTTCCCACTTATCGATGCATGTGCTGTACTGCAATCGTCATATACGTGCATAACTGATGTAAATAACACATGTGTAACAGGCTCTATAGTCTCCCCGCTTGCGCACAGCTTCGGTACAGGTAGGGAGCCGGTATTGCTGTTCAGGACGTGCTGACAGGCGCCTGCGCGAGCTGCCGTTTGCCTATTGGGCGATATGTCCTTACTCGTGAGTGTACTTAAAGTGAGTGTCCTTAAACCGGGGTATGCCTGTACAGGTTTGCAATAGGCTTTATGCTAGAAATGAAGTGGCCATGCGATTCATGTAATTTTGACAATTACTTGGGATTGAAATACCCAACAGCGTCTTGTTTGAACATTGTATTTACTCCTTTCCACACTCGATTTGTAACATTTTTGGAGTCCTGATGTTATGAGGATGAGGGTAATCTTGACACACATACAATGGGTAATAGGCTACAGTGATAATCCAGCATGGGACTGGCCTGCATCACAGACATTGTAAAGGAGCATTCAATGTTACAATAAAAATCCTCTAGGTGGGAAGCAGGGGGTCTCTGGAGCTCAACCGCGTTAATTTTAACTCCAGGGGACCCCCTGCTCCCGAGATACTTACCTCCGTAGGGGGTGCCGGTACCTAATCCGCTCGGCTAGCAGGGTTCACATAATGGCGGAGTTTCAAAGCTCCAGTGCCCTGCGGGCCAATAGGAAGCCGTGACGTCATCCGGTGCAGCTTCCTATTGGTCAGCGGGACGCGGAAGCTTTAAACTTTTGCAGAAATACCAGCACTCCCTTCAGGGGCAAGTATCGCAGGAAGCAGGGGGTCCCCAGAGCTGAAATTAATGGGGTTTAGCTTCAGAGACTCTCTGCTTCAATTCTAGGTTTTTTTAAAAAAAAAAGAAGAATTAAAGAAACAAATGATTTACTCTTTTAATGTACACCAGGCAGGAGCTTCCTCTGGACAAAGTCTGTGGTTTGTAAAACTAAGACACAAATCCTGTCTTGTAAATAGTAATACTAAAATTTGAGTGTGAATTCATGTGTTCATCGTATATTCATGCAACAGATTTTCTGACCGCACCAATCTATTCATTTGAGGTACAGCCTTAGAAGGGGCATTAATTCCAAGAGTTTAAAGCCAAACCATGTCATTAATTAAATGTATCAACTTTCTGTAAACGTGTGCATAATGTTTTTCTTGAAAATCAACTGACGGCGTAATGGGAAATGTTAGAATACCTTTCTCAATTATTGCATTTAATTCAAAATAATATATATTTTATCAGTGCTCTTTTCTTTGGTGCTATAATCATTACAATCCTTTAACAACTTCCTATTCGTGCAAGAAAATGCAAACAAAAGTGTTTTTTTTTATTGTTTTTTTTTTTTAGAAAACATGGTCAGTCATGAATTTCTACCAAAATATTTTATGCGATTATTGCAGAATTGAAATTGAAATGCATTAAAACCTGCCAGACAGCAAAAGGGTTAATTAGAATACTGTTTTTAAAAAAAAACACATTACTTTTTCATAAAACCCCAAATCGCAATGATTGCCTCCTACACGGTACTTGTTTTGATCCTCAATTACCCCTTCAACCAAAATATAGACGTTTTGAATTGTAGCTCAGCTAGAGGTTACTAGAGGATTAAAAAAAGTGTCATCGTAATTTCCTGTCTAAAACATTTCTAAATGAATTTGCCTTGCCAACTGATAAGAGTGTGATTGCTGTTTGCATGCATATTTCACAGTAATTTGAGAGCTGGGTAACTGTGTATGAATTAGTAACACACTGCCTGAGTAAAACATAGTATTACTATTAATATTTAAAAGGCGCAAACATAGATCCTATATATATGTGAAAGTTTCTTTAATACAGTTTATTGCTGCTTATACCTTCTGAGTGCTGTTGTCTCCTTACCTTTGCTGGTAATGTGTGCTTTATATGTATATGTATTTTATATATATAGATAACTATAAATATGATATATCTATAGATCTATCTATAGATCTATAGATATATATAATAATACTGAGTTAAGTTATGGTGAGTAAAAAAAGTGACAAAAACCCTCCACAGGAAAGCAAATATGCAAATACAACTGTATGCTCATCTGCATGTCTTAGGCAGGTCTGCAACCCCACCTTTCACCATTATCACCCAGCATACAACACTTCCACTGCAGCAAGGGATTCTGGGAAATAACATGCAAATGAGCACTCAGTGCCACTTTTTGCTTCAAAAACCATTTTTAACATGGTTCCCTATAGGCGTAAGCTTGCTGCATGGTCACAGCTTTGAGCACAGCCAGGGTGGTTGGGTGGGTGGTTTTCTGGGTATGCACCTTAACCCTGGCTGTGCTCAAAGCTGTACGTACATGTAGGGTTACTTAAAGTAATAACTTGGTACTTTTAGGATTTGTGTTGTAATATTAGGGTCAAACTTCCCTAAAATGCCTTGTATAAATTAAGGGGGGGAAAAGTCTATAAAACATTAAGCATATTTCAACTATAAATATAATAATAATCTGTATAAAAATACTTTTCAAATGACACATTACCCTAATGGGGACCATCACTGCCAGGCATGGGGTCTGCGTGGGGGGCTACATTGATACATCTTTACATGATGCATGTTACTGCTTTTGAATGTACCACACACGCCAAAAATTGTTCCTGCACAGGGACCGCCTGGAAAATATCCTTTGTGGTTCATTCCCTGATCACGGTGGTTTATACTCCAGACTATACGGTAGTGTGGGCAGGTCAGGAGTTCCATGTGCGCCCCCCCTCCGCTTCATGCAAGCGGCAGAGGCAATAAGAGGAGGAGCCCGCCAGGCAGTGCTGCCCATAATGCAAGCCACACCTCCAGAGAGCTGATTGGGTTACTTCCAGCTGTCTAATTGAAGAGCCCCCCCCCCCGATATTACTAGACTTTTTGTTGCAAAGAGAAGCCAGAGGTTTGATATATGATGGGCTGGCTGATGAACCACTGTCATTATCTTAAAAATGCTCATGGAATCCTACCATGCTCTTGTTGCCCCAGTATGTTGGTCTATTCTGCAGAGTAAGTAAGATGGGTCCCTCATGTGCAGGAGAGGATTGCAAAAAGAATCATTTATATAAAACAGAAGCTTGTGGGTAACGTTAAAAATAACTGATGTGTGGATGCTGGACATGTCAAATAAACGGTGGAGAAAAGGACAGCTGTGTTTTTCCTGGTCTCTTCTCTGTCAGGGGGTACCATCCTTTGGGGAGCGGATGGTCAAGGGGGTACCATCCTTTGGGGAGCGGATGATCAGGGGGTACCATGCTTTGGAGAGCGGATGGTCAGGGGTACCATGCTTTAGGTAGTGGATGGTGACTGGGTCCCATGCTTTGGGGAGCGGATGGTCAGGGGGTACCATGCTTTGGGTAGTGAATGGTGACTGGGTCCCATGCTTTGGGGAGCGGATGGTCAGGGGGTACCATGCTTTAGGTAGTGGATGGTCTGGGGGTACCATGCTTTGCGGGGGGAGTCTGCTGGTCAGGTAGGAACCAAGTTTTGGGCAGTCTGGTGGTCATGGTGATGCTATGCTTTGGGGGCTGCAGGTCAAGTTACTGCATTGCCTTAGGGGGGGGGGGGGGAGGGGGTTGGTGCTATGAATTTTGATATTTTCATCTTACTACCAAAAAATTCTGCTTTGTAAATGTATACTGTATATGCATGTATGTATATATATATATATATATATATATATATATCTTATACTATATTAGTGAAAGCACTGTATGTTTGCCTGCCTGGATGTCCGGTGTCCCCTAGGGGAAATCTCATTGGTCCCTTGGGTCGCCCGCCCCCGCACACCTCTCATTTGCCTGAGGCGGAGTGACGGCCCACACACACACACACACAACACAGCAGCTCTATACACACACACACACACACAACACAGCAGCTCTATACACACACACACACACACACACACAACACAG